>NW_027182890.1:192500-250000 GCF_041146395.1 Eulemur rufifrons
CTAAGCCCAACACTTATCCCTAAACCTATCCCTTAACCCTAACCCTAACCCTAAATCTACCCCCTAAACGTAACCCTAACCGTGACCAGTAAACCTAACCCTAACCTCTAACACAAACCATAGCACATAACTCTAACCCTAAAACTAACCCTAACCCTAACCCTAAACCCTAACTCTTAACCTTAACCCTAAGCGTTAACTCTCACGCTAACCTTTAATCCTAACCCTAATCCTAATCTTCAACCCTAAACCTAACACTTAACCCTAACCCTGTACCAAACCCTAACCCCTCATCTTAACCCTAACCGTAAACCTCAACCCTAAACCAAAGTGTAACTGTTAAACCTAAGAGTAACCTTTAACCCTAACCCTAAGCCCTAACCCTAAGCCCTCACCCTAACACTAAACTTCATCCTTAACCCAAACCATAATCCTAAACCTAAATCTAATTCTCAGACTTCTTGCTTTCTTAGAGTTTAGAAAGCCTGCCATCCTCCCATGCCATGCGTGAAAGGAGGCTCTACCACTGTGTCCTGCATGAAACCCACGGGCCCATACCCAGAGTATGATAGAGTGGGTTCCCGGGTACAATCCCAGCCCCCTAAACTCCCCCCGCCCGCCTAATGCAGACAGGGCCCGTGCGCTAAGCATAAACAATACCTTTAACAGATAACCCTAACCCTGAACATAACACCCAACCCTGTTCCTATTTCTCCCCTTAACACGTAAACCTCCCCGTGCGCCTAACTTTAACCTCTTATCCTAACGTTAATGCATAACCCATTTCCTGAGAACAACCCCTATCCCATAATTCTAACCCTATCTCCTAGTCATCACTGTGACACCTAATCCCTAACCCTAATTCTAAACCGCTAACCCTAACCGTAACCCTACATACAACCCTAACACTGACAGTAACCCTTACTTCTAACCCCAACGCTATGCCTAACAAAAACCCTAACCCTTGACCCTAACCCTTCACCGTAACCCCTAAGCCTTACCCTAACCCTTAACCCTAATCTTAATCCTAACCATTAAACCTAACCCTAGCTCTTAAAGCTAACCCTAAACCTTACCCTCACGACTAGACCTAACCCTGACACTAACCTAACACCTAACCCTAACCAGAACCCCTAAAGCTAACCCTGAACCCTATCCCTAACCCTAGCAGTAAACTTTAACCCTAAACCTAAGCCCAACCCGTAACCCTAATCCTATCCTTTTACCCTAAAACTAACCCCTAAACCTAAACCCTACACCTTACCCTAACTCTAAACCCAATCCTAATTCTAACCATACCCCTTCATAAAACACTAACTCCTAACCGCTAACCCTAACACTAACCAAAAACCCTAATCACTAATCCCTAACCCTAACGCTTAACCTTTACCCTAACCGTTAACCCTCACCCTAAATCTTAACACTGACCCTAACCTTAACCTTTAACTCTAAGCCTAACCCTTAACCCTACAGTAAGGAAGACCCTTAATGCTAATGGGATCCCTTATCGCTAACCCTAACACTACAGCTAAAAATAACCCTAACCTTTGATCCTTAAACCTAACCCCTAACACTTACTTTAACCCCAAACCCTAACCCTAATCCTAAGCATTAAACCTAACCCTATCTCTTAACCCTAACGCTAGCCCTTACCCTAACGCCTAGATCTAACCCTAAATCTAACCTACCGCCTAATCCTAACCTTAAGCCCTAATGCTAACTCTAACCCTGAACCCTAAACCTACCCATAACCCTTAACACTAACCCTATCCGTGAACCTTAACCCTGACCCTAACCATTACCCGCACGCAAGCATTTAAACCTGACCCTAACCCTAATCCTTAATGCTAACCCTAACACTAAACCCTAACCCTAAGCCCAACACTTATCCCTAATCCTATCCCTTAACCCTAACCCTAACCCTAATGCTACCCCCTAAACGTAACCCTAACCGTGACCAGTAAACCTAACCCTAACCTCTAACACAAACCATAGCACATAACTCTAACCCTAAAACTAACCCTAACCCTAACCCTAAACCCTAACTCTTAACCTTAACCCTAAGCGTTAACTCTCACGCTAACCTTTAATCCTAACCCTAATCCTAATCTTCAACCCTAATCCTAACACTTAACCCTAACCCTGTACCAAACCCTAACCCCTCATCTTAACCCTAACCGTAAACCTCAACCCTGAACCAAAGTGTAACCGTTAAACCTAAGAGTAACCTTTAACCCTAACCCTAATCCCTACCCCTAAGCCCTCACCCTAACACTAAACTTCATCCTTAACCCTAACCAGAATCCTACCCCTAAATCTAATTTTCAGACTTCTTGCTTTCTTGGAGTTTAGAAAGCCTGCAATCCTCCCATGCCATGCGTGAAAGGAGGCTCTACCACTGTGTCCTGCATGAAACCCACGGGCCCATACCCAGAGTATGATAGAGTGGGTTCCCGGGTACAATCCCAGCCCCCTAAACTCCCCCCGCCCGCCTAATGCAGACAGGGCCCGTGCGCTAAGCATAAACAATACCTTTAACAGATAACCCTAACCCTGAACATAACACCCAACCCTGTTCCTATTTCTCCCCTTAACACGTAAACCTCACCGTGCGCCTAACTGTAACCTCTTATCCTAACGTTAATGCATAACCCATTTCCTGAGAACAACCCCTATCCCATAATTCTAACCCTATCTCCTAGTCATCACTGTGACACCTAATCCCTAACCCTAATTCTAAACCGCTAACCCTAACCGTAACCCTACCTACAACCCTAACACTGACAGTAACCCTTACTTCTAACCCCAACGCTATGCCTAACAAAAACCCTAACCCTTGACCCTAACACTTCACCCTAACCCCTAAGCCTTACCCTAACCCTTAACCCTAATCCTAATACTAACCATTAAACCTAACCCTAGCTCTTAAAGCTAACCCTAAACCTTACCCTCACGACTAGACCTAACCCTGACATTAACCTAACACCTAACCCTAAAAGAACCCCTAAAGCTAACCCTGAACCCTATCCCTAACCCCAGCAGTAAACTTTAACCCTAAACCTAAGCCCAACCCTTAACCCTAATCCTATCCTTTTACCCTAAAACTAACCCCTAAACCTAACCCCTATACCTCACCCTAACTCTCACCAAAATCCTAATTCTAACCATACCCCTTCATAAAACACTAACTCCTAACAGCTAACCCTAACACTAACCAAAAACCCTAATCACTAATCCCTAACCCTAACGCTTAACTTTACCCTAACCGTTAACCCTCACCCTAAATCTTAATCTTTAACGCTAAGCCTAACCCTTAACCCTACAGTAAGGAAGACCCTTAATGCTAATGGGATCCCTTATCCCTAACCCTAACACTACAGCTAAAAATAACCCTAACCTTGGATCCTTAAACCTAACCCCTAACACTTACTTTAACCCCAAACCCTAACCCTAATCCTAAGCATTAAACCTAACCCTATCTCTTAACCCTAACGCTAGCCCTTACCCTAACGCCTAGATCTAACCCTAAATCTAACCTACCGCCTAATCCTAACCTTAAGCACTAATGCTAACACTAACCCTGAACCCTAAACCTACCCGTAACCCTTAACACTAACCCAATCCGTGAACCTTAACCCTGACCCTAACCATTACCCGCACCCAAGCATTTAACCCTGATTCTAACCCTAATCCTTAATGATAAACCTAACACTAAACCCTAACCCTAAGCCCAACACTTAACCCTAATCCTATCCCTTAACCCTAACCCTAACCCTAATGCTACCCCCTAAACGTAACCGTAACCGTGACCAGTAAACCTAAACCTAACCTCTAACACAAACCATAGCACATAACTCTAACCCTAAAACTAACCCTAACCTAAACCTAAACCTAAACCCTAACTCTTAAGCTTAAACCTAAGCGTTAACTCTCATGCTAACCTTTAATCCTAATCCTAATCCTAATCCTAATCTTCATCCCTAAACCTAACACTTAACCCTAACACTGTACCAAACCCTAACCCCTCATCTTAACCCGAACCGTAAACCTCAAACCTAAACCAAAGTGTAAGCGTTAAACTAAGAGTAACCTTTAACCCTAACCCTAATCCCTAACCCTAAGCCCTCACTCTAACACTAAACTTCATCCTTAACCCTAATCAGAATCCTAACCCTAAATCTAATTCTCAGACTTCTTGCTTTCTTAGAGTTTAGAAAGCCTGCAATCCTCCCATGCCATGCGTGAAAGGAGGCTCTACCACTGTGTCCTGCATGAAACCCACGGGCCCATACCAAGAGTATGATAGAGTGGGTTCCCGGGTACAATCCGAGCCCCGTAAACTCCGCCGGTCCGCCTAATGCAGACAGGGCCTGTGCGCTAAGCATAAACAATACCTTTAACAGGTAACCCTAACCCTGAACATAACAACCAACCCTGTACCTAATTCTCCCCTTAACACGTAAACCTCACCGTGCGCCTAACTTTAACCTCTTATCCTAACGTTAATGCATAACCCATTTCCTGAGAACAACCCCTATCCCATAATTCTAACCCTATCTCCTAGTCATCACTGTGACACCTAATCCCTAACCCTAATTCTAAACCGCTAACGCTAACCGTAACCCTACGTACAACCCTAACACTGACAGTAAACCTTACTTCTAACCCCAACGCTATGCCTAACAAAAACCCTAACCCTTGACCCTAACCCTTCACCCTAACCCCTAAGCCTTACCCTAACCCTTAACCCTAATCCTAATCCTAACCATTAAACCTAACCCTAGCTCTTAAAGCTAACCCTAAACCTTACCCTCACGACTACACCTAACCCTGACACTAACCTAACACCTAATCGTAACCAGAACCCCTAAAGCTAACCCTGAACCCTATCCCTAACCCCAGCAGTAAACTTTAACCCTAAACCTAAGCCCAACCCGTAACCCTAATCCTATCCTTTTACCCTAAAACTAACCCCTAAACCTAAACCCCATACCTCACCCTAACTCTAACCCCAATCCTAATTCTAACCATACCCCTTCATAAAACACTGACTCCTAACGGCTAACACTAACACTAACCAAAAACCCTAATCATTAATCCCTAACTCTAACGCTTAACCTTTACCCTAACCGTTAACCCTCACCCTAAATCTTAATCTTTAACGCTAACCCTAACCCTTAACCCTACAGTAAGGAAGACCCTTAATGCTAATGGGATCCCTTATCCCTAACCCTAACACTACAGCTAAAAATAACCCTAACCTTGGATCCTTAAACCTAACCCCTAACACTTACTTTAACCCCAAAACCTAACCATAATCCTAAGCATTAAACCTAACCCTATCTCTTAACCCTAACGCTAGCCCTTACCCTAACGCCTAGATCTAACCCTAAATCTAACCTACCGCCTAATGCTAACCTTAAGCCCTAATGCTAACACTAACCCTGAACCCTAAACCTACCCGTAACCCTTAACACTAACCCAATCCGTGAACCTTAACCCTGACCCTAACCATTACACGCACCCAGGCATTTAACCCTGATTCTAACCCTAATCCTTAATGATAAACGTAACACTAAACCCTAACCATAAGCCCAACACTTAAACCTAATCCTATCCCTTAACCGTTACCCTAACCCTAATGCTACCCCCTAAACGTAACCCTAACCGTGACCAGTAAACCTAACCCTAACCTCTAACACAAACCATAGCACATAACTCTAACCCTAAAACTAACCCTAACCCTAACCCTAACCCTAAACCCTAACTCTTAACCTTAACCCTAAGCGTTAACTCTCACGCTAACCTTTAATCCTAACCCTAATCCTAATCTTCAACCCTAAACCTAACACTTAACCCTAACCCTGTACCAAACCCTAACCCCTCATCTTAACCCTAACCGTAAACCTCAACCCTAAACCAAAGTGTAACCGTTAAACCTAAGAGTAACCTTTAACCCTAACCCTAATCCCTAACCCTAAGCCCTCACCCTAACACTAAACTTCATCCTTAACCCTAACCAGAATCCTACCCCTAAATCTAATTCTCAGACTTCTTGCTTTCTTAGAGTTTAGAAAGCCTGCAATCCTCCCATGCCATGCGTGAAAGGAGGCTCTACCACTGTGTCCTGCACGAAACCCACGGGCCCATACCCAGAGTATGATAGAGTGGGTTCCCGGATACAATCCCAGCCCCCTAAACTCCCCCCGCCCGCCTAATGCAGACAGGGCCCGTGCGCTAAGCATAAACAATACCTTTAACAGATAACCCTAACCCTGAACATAACACCCAACCCTGTTCCTATTTCTCCCCTTAACACGTAAACCTCACCGTGCGCCTAACTGTAACCTCTTATCCTAACGTTAATGCATAACCCATTTCCTGAGAACAACCCCTATGCCATAATTCTAACCCTATCTCCTAGTCATCACTGTGACACCTAATCCCTAACCCTAATTCTAAACCGCTAAACCTACCTACAACCCTAACACTGACAGTAACCGTTACTTCTAACCCCAACGCTATGCCTTCAAAAACCCTAACCCTTGACCCTAACCCTTCACCCTAACCCCTAAGCCTTACCCTAACCCTTAACCCTAATCCTAATCCTAACCATTAAACCTAACCCTAGCTCTTAAAGCTAACCCTAAACCTTACCCTCACGACTAGACCTAACCCTGATACTAACCTAACACCTAACCCTAACCAGAACCCCTAAAGCTAACCCTGAATCCTATCCCTAACCCTAGCAGTAAACTTTAACCCTAAACCTAAGCCCAACCCGTAACCCTAATCCTATCCTTTTACCCTAAAACTAACCCCTAAACCTCAACCCTATACCTCACCCTAACTCTAAACCCAATCCTAATTCTAACCATACCCCTTCATAAAACACTAACTCCTAACCGCTAACACTAACACTAACCAAAAACCCTAATCACTAATCCCTAACCCTAACGCTTAACCTTTACCCTAACCGTTAACCCTCACCCTAAATCTTAATCTTTAACGCTACCCTAACCCTTAACCCTACAGTAAGGAAGACCCTTAATGCTAATGGGATCCCTTATCCCTAACCCTAACACTACAGCTAAAAATAACCCTAACCTAGGATCCTTAAACCTAACCCCTAACACTTACTTTAACCCCAAACCCTAACCCTAATCCTAAGCATTAAACCTAACCCTATCTCTTAAACCTAACGCTAGCCCTTACCCTAACGCCTAGATCTAACCCTAAATCTAACCTACCGCCTAATCCTAACCTTAAGCCCTAATGCTAACACTAACCCTGAACCCTAAACCTACCCGTAACCCTTAACACTAACCCTATCCGTGAACCTTAACCCTGACCCTAACCTTTACCCGCACCCAAGCATTTCACCCTGACCCTAACCCTAATCCTTAATGCTAAGCCTAACACTAAACCCTAACCCTAAGCCCAACACTTATCCCTAACCCTATCCCTTAACGCTAACCCTAACCCTAATGCTACCCCCTAAACGTAACCCTAACCGTGACCAGTAAACCTAACCCTAACCTCTAACACAAACCATAGCACATAACTCTATCCCTAAAACTAACCCTAACCCTAACCCTAAACCCTAACTCTTAACCTTAACACTAAGCGTTAACTCTCACGCTAACCTTTAATCCTAACCCTAATCCTAATCTTCAACCCTAAACCTAACACTTAACCCTAACCCTGTACCAAACACTAACCCCTCATCTTAACCCTAACCGTAAACCTCAACCCTAAACCAAAGTGTAACCGTTAAACCTAAGAGTAACCTTTAACCCTAACCCTAATCCCTAACCCTAAGCCCTCACCCTAACACTAAACTTCATCCTTAACCCTAACCAGAATCCTAACCCTAAATCTAATTCTCAGACTTCTTGCTTTCTTAGAGTTTAGAAAGCCTGCAATCCTCCCATGCCATGCGTGAAAGGAGGCTCTACCACTGTGTCCTGCATGAAACCCACGGGCCCATACCCAGAGTATGATAGAGTGGGTTCCCGGGTACAATCCAACCCCCCTAAACTCCCCCCGCCCGCCTAATGCAGACAGGGCCCGTGCGCTAAGCATAAACAATACCTTTAACAGATAACCCTAACCCTGAACATAACACCCAACCCTGTTCCTATTTCTCCCCTTAACACGTAAACCTCACCGTGCGCCTAACTGTAACCTCTTATCCTAACGTTAATGCATAACCCATTTCCTGAGAACAACCCCTATCCCATAATTCTAACCCTATCTCCTAGTCATCACTGTGACACCTAATCCCTAATCCTAATTCTAAACCGCTAACCCTAACGGTAACCCTACCTACAACCCTAACAGTGACAGTAACCCTTACTTCTAACCCCAACGCTATGCCTAACAAAAACCCTAACCCTTCACCCTAACCCTTCACCCTAACCCCTAAGCCTTACCCTAACCCTTAATCCTAATCCTAATCCTAACCATTAAACCTAACCCTAGCTCTTAAAGCTAACCCTAAACCTTACCCTCACGACTAGACCTCACCCTGACACTAACCTAACACCTAACCCTAACCAGAACCCCTAAAGCTAACCCTGAACCCTATCCCTAACTCTAGCAGTAAACTCTAACCCTAAACCTAAGCCCAACCCGTAACCCTAATCCTATCCTTTTACCCTAAAACTAACCCCTAAACCTAACCCCTATACCTCACCCTAACTCTAACCCCAATCCTAATTCTAACCATACCCCTTCATAAAACACTAACTCCTAACCGCTAACCCTAACACTAACCAAAAACCCTAATCACTAATCCCTAACCCTAACGCTTAACCTTTACCCTAACCGTTAACCCTCACCCTAAATCTTAACACTGACCCTAACCTTAACCTTTAACTCTAAGCCTAACCCTTAACCCTACAGTAAGGAAGACCCTTAATGCTAATGGGATCCCTTATCCCTAACCCTAACACTACAGCTAAAAATAACCCTAACCTTGGATCCTTAAACCTAACCCCTAACACTTACTTTAACCCCAAACCCTAACCCTAATATAAGCATTAAACCTAACCCTATCTCTTAACCCTAACGCTAACCCTTACCCTAACGCCTAGATCTAACCCTAAATCTAACCTACCACCTAATCCTAACCTTAAGCCCTAATGCTAACTCTAACCCTGAACCCTAAACCTACCCGTAACCCTTAACACTAACCCTATCCGTGAACCTTAACCCTGACCCTAACCATTACCCGCACCCAAGCATTTAACCCTGACCCTAACCCTAAACCTTAATGCTAACCCTAACACTAAACCCTAACCCTAAGCCCAACACTTATCCCTAATCCTATCCCTTAACCCTAACCCTAACCCTAATGCTACCCCCTAAACGTAACCCTAACCGTGACCAGTAAACCTAACCCTAACTTCTAACACAAACCATAGCACATAACTCTATCCCTAAAACTAACCCTAACCCTAACCCTAAACCCTAACTCTTAACCTTAACCCTAAGCGTTAACTCTCACGCTAACCTTTAATCCTAACCCTAATCCTAATCTTCAACCCTAAACCTAACACTTAACCCTAACCCTGTACCAAACCCTAACCCCTCATCTTAACCCTAACCGTAAACCTAAACCCTAAACCAAAGTGTAACCGTTAAACCTAAGAGTAACCTTTAACCCTAACCCTAATCCCTAACCCTAAGCCCTCACCCTAACACTAAACTTCATCCTTAACCCTAACCAGAATCCTAACCCTAAATCTAATTCTCAGACTTCTTGCTTTCTTAGAGTTTAGAAAGCCTGCAATCCTCCCATGCCATGCGTGAAAGGAGGCTCTACCACTGTGTCCTGCATGAAACCCACGGGCCCATACCCAGAGTATGATAGAGTGGGTTCCCGGGTACAATCCAACCCCCCTAAACTCCCCCCGCCCGCCTAATGCAGACAGGGCCCGTGCGCTAAGCATAAACAATACCTTTAACAGATAACTCTAACCCTGAACATAACACCCAACCCTGTTCCTATTTCTCCCCTTAACACGTAAACCTCACCGTGCGCCAAACTTTAACCTCTTATCCTAACGTTAATGCATAACCCATTTCCTGAGAACAACCCCTATCCCATAATTCTAACCCTATCTCCTCGTCATCACTGTGACACCTAATCCCTAACACTAATTCTAAACCGCTAACCCTAACCGTAACCCTACCTACAACCCTAACACTGACAGTAACCCTTACTTCTAACCCCAACGCTATGCCTCACAAAAACCCTAACCCTTCACCCTAACCCTTCACCCTAACCCCTAAGCCTTACCCTAACCCTTAACCCTAATCCTAATCCTAACCATTAAACCTAACCCTAGCTCTTAAAGCTAACTCTAAACCTTACCCTCACGACTAGACCTAACCCTGACACTAACCTAACACCTAACCCTAACCAGAACCCCGAAAGCTAACCCTGAACCCTATCCCTAACCCTAGCAGTAAACTTTAACCCTAAACCTAAGCCCAACCCGTAACCCTAATCCTATCCTTTTACCCTAAAACTAACCCCTAAACCTAACCCCTATACCTCACCCTAACTCTAACCCCAATCCTAATTCTAACCATACCCCTTCATAAAACACTAACTCCTAACCGCTAACCCTAACACTAACCAAAAACCCTAATCAATAATCCCTAACCCTAACGCTTAACCTTTACCCTAACCGTTAACCCTCACCCTAAATCTTAACACTGACCATAACCTTAACCTTTAACTCTAAGCCTAACCCTTAACCCTACAGTAAGGAAGACCCTTAATGCTAATGGGATCCCTTATCCCTAACCCTAACACTACAGCTAAAAATAACCCTAACCTTTGATTCTTAAACCTAACCCCTAACACTTACTTTAACCCCAAACCCTAACCCTAATCTAAGCATTAAACCTAACCCTATCTCTTAACCCTAACGCTAACCCTTACCCTAACGCCTAGATCTAACCTTAAATCTGACCTACCGCCTAATCCTAACCTTAAGCCCTAATGCTAACTCTAACCCTGAACCCTAAACCTACCCGTAACCCTGAACACTAACCCTATCCCTAACCCCCTTACCCTAACTCTGTTAACCCTAACCCTCAACCCTGACCCTAACCTTAAACCTTAATCCTAACCATGCATTTCATGAGCCTCTGCCTTTGTCCTGCGTGACAGTTCAAGCCCAACACCCAGGGTACGATGAAGTGGGGACACAGCCTAGCTCCACACCCATAGTGCCCCGTACGTTAGACAGGGCCCGTGCCCTAACACACACCGTTAAACGTAAGCCCTAACCCTATCACTAAACCAAACCCTTCGTAAGCCCTGAATCTAACTCCTAACAGTAACCCTAATCCCTGACCCTTACTCTTGCCTCTCACCCTAAACCTAAACCCAACCACTAAACATAATCCTAATCTCTAACCCTAACAGTAATCCTAACCCTAATTCTAACCTAAAACTCTAACCCCTAAATCTAATCCTAGTCCCTAACACCTAACCTTACCCTAAACCGAATTCCAATTCTCAGAGTTCTTCAATTCAAAAACTTAAAAAAGCCTACAATCCACCAATGCCGTGTCTGAGATGAGCGTCCGCCCCTATGTCCTGCATGACAGGCAGGCGCCAATGCCCAGGGTACTATGGAGTGGAGTCCTGGGGTCTGTAGGCTTGCTAAACTCCAGTTTGGAAGAATTGCTATAGTCATATATAGGGATGCTTACATTTACTTATAGAAAGCAACTATTGGTGTGTGATTTGTAGGCTTGCCTTACTCTAGTTTGGATGAAGAAGCTGAATCATATATAGGAATATTAGCTTTGAGTTAGAGGAAGCATCTATGGGGGGTGTTTTTTTGGCTTGTTAAACTCTGGTTTGGAAGAAGTTCGAGAGTCTTATATAGGAACGATATCATTCATTCAGAGAAAGCAATTATAGGGAGTTGGTTTGTAGGCTTGCTAAGCTCTAGTTTGGAGGAAGGCGAGAGTCATATATAGAACGCTTACGTTCACATAAAGCGTCTACGGGGGGACGGATTCTAGGCTTCCTAAACTCTAGCTTGGAAAAAGAGGACAGTTATGTATAGGAACTCTCGGCGGGGGATTTGTAGCATTGCTAAAATCTTAGATTGGAAAAGTTGCGAGAGTCATACATAGGAATGTTAACATTCACTCAATGAAAGCAACTATAAGGGGTGCTTTCCAGGCTGGCTACACTCTAATTTGGAAAAAGTGCGACAGTCATATATAGGAAGGCTTATATTCACTCAGACAAAGCAATTATGTGTAGGTGTATAGTAGGCATGCTAACTCTAGTTTGGAAAATTTCGAGAGCCATGTATAGGAAAGCTTACAGTAACTTAGAGAAAGCAACGAACAGGGGTGGAGTGTAGACTTGCTAAACTCTAGTTTGGAGGAAGTGCCATAGTCATATATAGGAACGCTTAAATTCATTCAGAGAAAACAGCTGTCGGGGATTTGTTTGTAGACTTATTCAACTCTAGTTTGGAAGAAGTGCGAGAGACATATATAGGAATGTTTACATTGACTCAAAGAAAGCAACTATGGGGGAGTGTTATTTTGGCATGCCAGATGCTAGTTAGGAAGAAGTACAAGACTCATATATAGGAACGCTTACATTCACACAGCGAGAGCAACTACGGAGTAGTGTCAGGTAGACATGTTAAAGTCTAGCTTGGGAGAAGTTCCAGAGTCCTATATAGGAAAGGTAACAGCCACTTTGAAAAAGCAAGTCTTGGCGGGTGGTTTGTAGGCCTGCAAAACCTTGTTTTGGTTGAAGTGTGAGAATCATATATGAGAACGCTTACATTCACTCAGAGAAAGCAACGATGGGGTTGTTTGTAGGCTTACTAAACTGCAGTTTGGAAGAAGCACGAGAATCACATATAGGAGCACATACATTTTGACGCACTGAAAGTAACTATGGGGTGGTGTTTTATAGGCATGCTAAACTCTAGTTTGGATGAAGTTTGAGAATCACATATAAGAAAGCTTAGAGTCACTTAGAGAAAGCAAATCTCTGGGTGTGGAATGTAGGCCTGCTAAACTCTATTTTGGTTTAAGAGTGAGAGTCATATATGGGAAGGCTTACATTCCCTCAGAGAAAGCAACGACGGCGTGGTGGTTTGTAGGCATACTAAACTCTAGTTTGGAAGAAGTAGGAGAATGATATATGGGAACGCTTACATTCGCGTAGAGAAAGCAATTATGGGGTTGCGTTTTTGTAGCCATGCTAATCTCTAGTTTGGAAGAAGTTAAGGAGTAATATATAGGAAAGGGTACAGTCATAGAAACCAACTCTCGGGGGATGTTTTGTACACCTGCAAAACTCCAGTTTGGAAGAAGGGGGAGAGTCATATTGGGGACCGCGTGCATTCACTCAGAGAAATCAACGATGGGATTGTGATTTGTAGGCATAGTCAACTCTAGTTTGGAAGAAGTACGAGAATCGTATATAGGAAAGCTTACCTTCACGCAGAGAAAGCAACTATGGAGTGATGTTTGTATGCCTACTAAAATATAGTTTGGAGGAAGTTCGAGAGCCATATCTGGGAAGCTTACAGTCACTTAGAGAAAGCAACTCTCGGGGGTGTTTCGTAGGCCTGCTAAACTCTATTTTCAATGAAGTGTTAGAATAATATATGGGAACTCAGTGAAAGCAACGTTGTGGTTGTGGTTCCTAGGCATAATAACCTGTAATTTGGAAGAAGCAAGAGAATCACATGTAGAACCGCTTACATTCCGGCACCGAATGCAACTATGGGGTGGTGTTTTGTAGGGTGCAAAACTCTAGTTTGGACGAAGTTTGAGAGTCATATATAGGAAAGTTTAAAGTCACGTAGAGAAAGCAACTCTCTGGGTGTGGAATGTAGAGTTATTTTGGTTGAAATAGTTATTTTGGTTGAAGTGTGAGAGTCATATATGGGAACGCTTACATTCACTCAGAGAAAACAACGTTTGGGTGGTGGTTTGTAGGGCATACTAAACTGTAGTTTGGAAGAAGTACGAGAGTCCTATATAGGAACACTTACATTCACACAGAGAAAGCACTTATGGCATCAGGTTTTGTAGGCATGCTAAACTGCAGTTTGGAAGAAGTTGGAGAACCTTATACAGGAAAGATTACCGTCACCTAGGGAAAGCAACTCTCGGGAGATTTTTTTTGTACACATGCTAAACTCTAATTTGGATGAAGTGTGAGAGTCAAACATGGGACCGCTTACATTCCTTCAGAGAAACAACACTGGGGTGGTTTTTGTAGGCATACTAAATACTTTGGAAGAAGTACGAGAATGATATTTGGGAAGGCTTACATTCACACAGAGAAAGCAACTACGGGGTGGTGTTTTGTAAGCATGCTATAGTTTGGAAGAAGTTCTAAACCTGAACAGTCACTTAGAGAAAGCAACTCTTGGTGGGTGATTTTTAGGTCTGCTAAATTGTATTTTGAAAGAAGTACCAGAGTCATATATACTAATGCTTACATTCATGCAAAGAAAAAACCATGGGGTGATGTTTTGTGGGCATGTTAACCTGTAGTTTGGAAGAAGTTGGAGAGTCTTATTTAGGAAAGCTTACAGTCACCTAGAGAAAGTAACTCTCGGGAGAGCCTTTCTAGGCCTGCTAAACTCTACTTTGCATCAATTGTGAGAGTCAAACATGGGAATGCTTTCATTCATTCAGAGAACGCAACGTTTGGGTGGTGGTTTGTAGGCATTCTAAACTGTATTTTGGAGGAAGTACGAGAGTCATGTATATGAACGCTTACATTCAGGCAGAGAAAGCAACTCTGGGGTCGTATTTTGTTGGCATGCTAAACTGTGGTTTGGAAGAAGTTCGAGAGTCTTATATAGGAAAGATTACAGTGACACAGAGAAAACAACTCTTGGAAGTTTATTGGTAGGCCTGCTAAACTCTAACTTGGATGAAATGTGAGAACACTTGCATTCATTCACTCAGAGAAAGAAACATGGTGATGGTTTGAAGGCATAATAACTGTAGTTGGGAAGAAGTAGGAGGGTCATATATATGAACCGTTACATTCACGCAGAGAACGCAACTGTGGGGTGACGATGTATGCATGTTAATCTGTAGTTTGGAGGAAGTGCGAGAGTCATATCTGGGGAAAATTACAGTCACTTAGGGAAAGGAACCATCCTGGGTTGGTTTGTAGATCTGCTAAATTCTATTTTGGAAACAGAGTGTGAGTCATATATGGGAACGCTTATGTTCACTCATAGAAAGCAACCACTGCGTGGTGTTTTGTTGGCATGGTGTAGTTTGAAAGAAGTTGGAGATTCTTATATAGGAAAGTTTACACTCACCTAGAGAAAGCAACTCACGGGGTGTTGTTTGTAGGCCTGCTAAACTCTAATTTAGATGAAGTGAGAGAGGCATATATATGAACGCTTATATTGATGCAGAGAAAGCAACTATGGGGTGGTGTTTTGTAGGCATGCTAAAATATAGTTTGGAAGAAGTTCGAAAACAGACAGTCACTTAGAGAAAGCCACTCTCGGCGGTTGATTTTTCGGTGTGCTAAATTGTATTTTGAAAGAAGTACCAGAGTCATATATACAAACGCTTACATTCATGCAGAGAAAGCAACTCTGGGGTGGTGTTTTCTAGGCATGCTAAACTCTAGTTTGGACGAAGTTTGAGAATCACATATAAGAAAGCTTAGAGTCGCTTAAAGCAAATATCTGGGTGTGGAATGTAGGCGTGCTAAACTCTATTTTGGTTTCGGAGTGAGAGTCATATATGGGAAGGCTTACATTCGCTCAGAGAAAGCAACGATGGTGTGGTGGTTTGTAGGCATACTGAACTCTAGTTTGGAAGATGTAGGAGAATGATATATGGGAACGCTTACATTCATGCAGAGAAAGCAATTATGGGGTGGTTTCTTTGTACCCATGCTAACCTCTAGTTTAGAAGAAGTTACATAGGAAAGCGTACACTCATTTATAGAAACCAACTTTCGGTGGATGGACGGTAGGCCTGCAAAACTCTACTTTGGAAGAAGGGGGAGAGTCATATTGGGGCCACGTACATTGACTCAGAGAAATCAACGATGGGGTTGTGGTTTGTAGGCATACTAAACTCTAGTTTGGAAGAAGGACGAGAATCATATATAGGAACGCTTACATTCACTCAGAGAAAGCAACGTTGGGGTGGCCGTTTTTGAGCATACTAAACTCTACTTTGGAAGAGGTACGAGAGACAAATACTAACGCTTACATTAACACAGAGAAAGCAAATACGGGGTGCTGTAGTGCAGGCATGCTAAACTATAGATTAGAAGAAGTTCGAAAGCTGACAGTCACTTAGAGAAAGCAACTCTTGGCGGGTGATTTTTAGGTCTGCTAAATTGTATTTTGAAAGACGTACCAGAGTCATATACAAACGCTTACATTCACGCAGAGAAAGAAACTATGGGGTGATGTGTTGTGGGGATGCTAAACTGCAGTTTGGAAGGTGTTCGAGAGTGTTATATAGGATAGCTTACAGTCACCTAGAGAAAGCAACACTCGGGACAGCTTTACAAGCCTCTAAACACTAATTAGCAGCAATTGTGAGAGTCAAACATGGGAACGCTTACATTCACTCAGAGAACGCAACGTTTGGGTGGCTGGTTTTTAAGCATTCTAAACTGTATTTTGGAGGAAGTAGGAGAGTCATATATACGAATGCTTACATTCACGCAGAGAAAGCAACTCTGTGGTCGTATTTTGTTGGCATGCCAAACTGTGGTTTGGAAGAAGTTCGAGAGCCTTATATAGGAAAGATTACAGTGACACAGAGAAAACAACTCTCTGTAGTTTCTTGGTAGGTCTGCTAAACTGTGATTTGGATGAAGTGTGAGAACGCTTGCATTCACTCAGAAAGAACTTTGTCGTGGTGGTTTGTAGGAATAACAACTGTAGTTTGAAGAAGTAGGAGAGTCATATATGAACGGTTACATTCACGCAGAGAAAGCAACTGTGGGGTGGCGTATGTAATCATCATAATCTGTAGTTTGGAGGAAGTTCGAGAGTCATATCTGGGGAAAATTAGAGTCACATAGAGAAAGGAACAATCGGGGGCTGGTGTGTAGGTCTGCTAAATTCTATTTTGGAAGAAGAGTGAGAGTCATATATGGGAACGCTTATGTTGACTCAGAGAAATCAACGATGGGACGCTGTATTGTTGGCATGCTAAACTGTAGTTTGGAAGAAGTTCGAGAGTCTTATATAGGAAAGTTTACAGTCACCTAGAGAAAGCAACTCACAGGAGGTGGTTTGTAAGCCGCTAAACTCTAATTTGGATGAAGTGAAAGAGGCATACATGGATACGCTTCATTCACTCAGAGAAAGGTAAATTGGGGTGCCGGTTTGTAGGTATACTAACTCCAGTTTGGAAGAAGTACTAGAGTCATATATATGAACACTTATATGGACGCAGAGAAAGCAACTATGGGGTGGTGTTTTGTAGGCCTGCTAAAATATAGTTTGGAAGAAGTTCGAAAGCAGACAGTCACTTAGAGAAAGCAACTCTCGGCGGTTCATTTTTCGGTCTGCTGAATTGTATTTTGAAAGAAATACCAGAGTCATATATTCAAACGCTTACATTAATGCAGAGAAAGCAACTCTGGGGTGGTGTTTTCTAGGCATGCTAAACTCTAGTTTGGACGAAGTTTGAGAATCACATATAAGAAAGCTTAGAGTCGCTTAAAGCAAATCTCTGGGTGTGGAATGTAGGCGTGCTAAACTCTATTTTGGTTTCGGAGTGAGAGTCATATATGGGAAGGCTTACATTCCCTCAGAGAAAGCAACGATGGTGTGGTGGTTTGTAGGCATACTGAACTCTAGTTTGGAAGAAGTAGGAGAATGATATATGGGAACGCTTACATTCATGCAGAGAAAGCAATTATGGGGTGGCTTTTTTGTAGCCATGCTAATCTCTATTTTGCAAGAAGTTAAAGAGAAATATATAGGAAAGCGTACCGTCATTTAGAGAAACCAACTTTCGGGGGATGGTTTGTAGGCCTGCAAAACTCTACTTTGGAAGAAGGGGGAGAATCATATGGGGGACTGGGTACATTCACTCGGAGAAATCAACGATGGGGTTGTGGTTTGTAGGCATACTAAACTCTAGTTTGGAAGAAGGACGAGAATCATATATAGGAACGCTTACATTCATGCAGAGAAAGCAACTATGGAGTGATGTTTGTATGCCTACTAAACGATAGATTGGAGGATGCTCGAGAGTCATATCTGGAAAGCTTACAGTCATTTACAGAAAGCAACTCTCTGGGGGTGGTTCGTAGGCCTGCTAAACTCTATTTTCAATGAAGTGTTCGAATCATATACAGGAACGCTTACATTCACTCAGAGAAAGCAACGTTGGGGTGGCCGTTTTTGAGCATACTAAACTCTACTTTGGAAGAGGTACGAGAGACATAAATACGAACGCTTACATTAACACAGAGAAAGCAAATACGGGGTGCTGTAGTGCAGGCATGCTAAACTATAGATTAGAAGAAGTTCGAAAGCTGACAGTCACTTAGAGAAAGCAACTCTTGGCGGGTGATTTTTAGGTCTGCTAAATTGTATTTTGAAAGACGTACCAGAGTCATATACAAACGCTTACATTCACGCAGAGAAAGAAACTATGGGGTGATGTGTTGTGGGGATGCTAAACTGCAGTTTGGAAGGTGTTCGAGAGTGTTATATAGGATAGCTTACAGTCACCTAGAGAAAGCAACACTCGGGACAGCTTTACAAGCCTCTAAACACTAATTAGCAGCAATTGTGAGAGTCAAACATGGGAACGCTTACATTCACTCAGAGAACGCAACGTTTGGGTGGTGGTTTGTAAGCATTCTAAACTGTATTTTGGAGGAAGTAGGAGAGTCATATATACGAATGCTTACATTCACGCAGAGAAAGCAACTCTGTGGTCGTATTTTGTTGGCATGCTAAACTGTGGTTTGGAAGAAGTTCGAGAGCCTTATATAGGAAAGATTACAGTGACACAGAGAAAACAACTCTCTGTAGTTTCTTGGTAGGTCTGCTAAACTGTGATTTGGATGAAGTGTGAGAACGCTTGCATTCACTCAGAGAAAGAACTTTGTCGTGGTGGTTTGTAGGAATAACAACTGTAGTTCGAAGAAGTAGGAGAGTCATATATGAACGGTTACATTCACGCAGAGAAAGCAACTGTGGGGTGGCGTATGTAATCATCATAATCTGTAGTTTGGAGGAAGTTCGAGAGTCATATCTGGGGAAAATTAGAGTCACATAGAGAAAGGAACAATCGGGGGCTGGTGTGTAGGTCTGCTAAATTCTATTTTGGAAGAAGAGTGAGAGTCATATATGGGAACGCTTATGTTGACTCAGAGAAATCAACGATGGGACGCTGTATTGTTGGCATGCTAAACTGTAGTTTGGAAGAAGTTCGAGAGTCTTATATAGGAAAGTTTACAGTCACCTAGAGAAAGCAACTCACAGGAGGTGGTTTGTAAGCCGCTAAACTCTAATTTGGTTGAAGTGAAAGAGGCATACATGGATACGCTTCATTCACTCAGAGAAAGGTAAATTGGGGTGCCGGTTTGTAGGTATACTAACTCCAGTTTGGAAGAAGTACTAGAGTCATATATATGAACGCTTATATGGACGCAGAGAAAGCAACTATGGGGTGGTGTTTTGTAGGCCTGCTAAAATATAGTTTGGAAGAAGTTCGAAAGCAGACAGTCACTTAGAGAAAGCAACTCTCGGCGGTTCATTTTTCGGTCTGCTGAATTGTATTTTGAAAGAAATACCAGAGTCATATATTCAAACGCTTACATTCATGCAGAGAAAGCAACTCTGGGGTGGTGTTTTCTAGGCATGCTAAACTCTAGTTTGGACGAAGTTTGGAATCACATATAAGAAAGCTTAGAGTCGCTTAAAGCAAATCTCTGGGTGTGGAATGTAGGCGTGCTAAACTCTATTTTGGTTTCGGAGTGAGAGTCATATATGGGAAGGCTTACATTCACTCAGAGAAAGCAACGATGGTGTGGTGGTTTGTAGGCATACTGAACTCTAGTTTGGAAGTAGGAGAATGATATATGGGAACGCTTACATTCATGCAGAGAAAGCAATTATGGGGTGGCTTTTTTGTAGCCATGCTAATCTCTATTTTGCAAGAAGTTAAAGAGAAATATATAGGAAAGCGTACCGTCATTTAGAGAAACCAACTTTCGGGGGATGGTTTGTAGGCCTGCAAAACTCTACTTTGGAAGAAGGGGGAGAATCATATGGGGGACTGGGTACATTCACTCGGAGAAATCAACGATGGGGTTGTGGTTTGTAGGCATACTAAACTCTAGTTTGGAAGAAGGACGAGAATCATATATAGGAACGCTTACATTCATGCAGAGAAAGCAACTATGGAGTGATGTTTGTATGCCTACTAAACGATAGATTGGAGGATGCTCGAGAGTCATATCTGGAAAGCTTACAGTCATTTACAGAAAGCAACTCTCTGGGGGTGGTTCGTAGGCCTGCTAAACTCTATTTTCAATGAAGTGTTCGAATCATATACAGGAACGCTTACATTCACTCAGAGAAAGCAACGTTGGGGTGGTCGTTTTTGAGCATACTAAACTCTACTTTGGAAGAGGTACGAGAGACATAAATACGAACGCTTACATTAACACAGAGAAAGCAAATACGGGGTGCTGTAGTGCAGGCATGCTAAACTATAGATTAGAAGAAGTTCGAAAGCTGACAGTCACTTAGAGAAAGCAACTCTTGGCGGGTGATTTTTAGGTCTGCTAAATTGTATTTTGAAAGACGTACCAGAGTCATATACAAACGCTTACATTCATGCAGAGAAAGAAACTATGGGGTGATGTGTTGTGGGGATGCTAAACTGCAGTTTGGAAGGTGTTCGAGAGTGTTATATAGGATAGCTTACAGTCACCTAGAGAAAGCAACACTCGGGACAGCTTTACAAGCCTCTAAACACTAATTAGCAGCAATTGTGAGAGTCAAACCTGGGAACGCTTACATTCACTCAGAGAACGCAACGTTTGGGGGGTGGTTTGTAGGCATAATAACTGTAGTTCGGAAGAAGTAGGAGAGTCATATATATGAACGGTTACATTCACGCAGAGAAAGAAACTGTTGGGTGGTGTATGTACGCATGTTAATCTATACTTTGGAGGAAGTTCGAGCGTCATATCTGGGGAAAATTGCAGTCACTTAGAGAAAGCAACAATCGGGGGCCGTTTTGTAGATCTGCTAAATTCTATTTTGGAAGAAGAGTGAAATTCATATGTGGGAACGCTTATGTTCACTCAGAGAAATCAACGATGGGGCAGTGTTTCGTTGGGATGCTAAAGTGTAGTTTGGAAGAAGTTCGCGAGTCTTATATAAGAAAGCTTACAGTCACCTAGAGAAAGTAACTCTCGGCAGATTGTTTCTAAGCGTGCTAAACTCTAATTTGCATCAATTGTGAGAGTCAAACATGGGAACGCTTACATTCACTCAGAGAACGCAACGTTTGGGTGGTGGTTTGTAAGCATTCTAAACTGTATTTTGGAGGAAGTAGGAGAGTCATATATACGAATGCTTACATTCACGCAGAGAAAGCAACTCTGTGATCGTATTTTGTTGGCATGCTAAACTGTGGTTTGGAAGAAGTTCGAGAGCCTTATATAGGAAAGATTACAGTGACACAGAGAAAACAACTCTCTGTAGTTTGTTGGTAGGTCTACTAAAGTGTAATTTGGATGATGTGTGAGAACGCTTGCATTCACTCAGAGAAAGAACTTTGTCGTGGTGGTTTGTAGGAATAACAACTGTAGTTCGAAGAAGTAGGAGAGTCATATATGAACGGTTACATTCACGCAGAGAAAGCAACTGTGGGGTGGCGTATGTAATCATCATAATCTGTAGTTTGGAGGAAGTTCGAGAGTCATATCTGGGGAAAATTAGAGTCATTTAGAGAAAGGAACAATCGGGGGCCGGTGTGTAGGTCTGCTAAATTCTATTTTGGAAAAAGAGTGAGAGTCATATATGGGAACGCTTATGTTGACTCAGAGAAATCAACGATGGGGCGCTGTATTGTTGGCATGCTAAACTGTAGTTTGGAAGAAGTTCGAGAGTCTTATATAGGAAAGTTACAGTCACCTAGAGAAAGCAACTCACAGGAGGTGGTTTGTAAGCCGCTAAACTCTAATTTGGATGAAGTGAAAGAGGCATACATGGATACGCTTCATTCACTCAGAGAAAGGTAAATTGGGGTGCCGGTTTGTAGGTATACTAACTCCAGTTTGGAAGAAGTACTAGAGTCATATATTAGAACGCTTATATGGACGCAGAGAAAGCAACTATGGGGTGGTGTTTTGTAGGCCTGCTAAAATATAGTTTGGAAGAAGTTCGAAAGCAGACAGTCACTTAGAGAAAGCAACTCTTGGCGGTGGATTTTTAGGTCTGCTAAATTGTATTTTGAAAGAAGTACCAGAGTCATATATTCAAACGCTTACATTCATGCAGAGAAAGGAACAGTGGGGTGGTGTTTTCTAGGCGTGCTAAACTCTAGTTTGGACGAAGTTTGAGAATCACATATAAGAAAGCTTAGAGTCACTTAGAGAAAGCAAATCTCTGGGTGTGGAATGTAGGCGTGCTAAACTCTATTTTGGTTTAGATTGAGAGTCATATATGGAAAGGGATACATTCACTCAGAGAAAGCAACGATGGTGTGGTGGTTTGTAGGCATACTAAACTCTAGTTTGGAAGAAGTAGGAAAATGATATATGGGAACGCTTACATTCATGCAGAGAAAGCAATTATGGGGTGGCTTTTTTGTACCCATGCTAATCTCTAGTTTGGAAGAAGTTATATAGGAAAGCGTACACTCATTTATAGAAACCAACTTTCAGGGGATGAAGGGTAGGCCTGCAAAACTCTACTTTGGAAGAAGTGGGAGAGTCATATTGGGGACCACGTACATTGACTCAGAGAAATCGAGGATGGGGTTGTGTTTTGTAGGCATTCTAAACTCTAGTTTGGAGAAAGTACGAGAATCATATATAGGAACGCTTACATTCATGCAGAGAAAGCAACTATGGAGTGACGTTTGTATGCCTACTAAACTATAGTTTGGAGGAAGTTTAGAATCTTATATAGCAAAGCTTACAGTCACCTAGAGAGAGCAACTCTTGGGAGATGATTTCAAAGCCTGATAATTTGCACCAACTCTTAAAGTCAAGTATGGGAAGGTTTACATCCACTCAGAATGCAAGGTTTGGGTTGCAGTTTGTGGCCTTAATTGTAGTTCGGAAGAAGTAGGAAAGTCATATATTATGAACGGTTACATTCACGCAGACAAACCATCTATGGAGTGATGTGTGTATGCCTACTAAACTATAGTATGGAGGATGTTCGAGAGTCATATCTGGAAAGCTTACAGTCATTTAGAGAAAGGAACTCTCAGGGGGTGGTTCGTAGGCCTGCTAAACTCTATTTTCAAAGAAGTGTTAAAATCATATACAGGAACGCTTACATTCACTCAGAGAAAGCAAAGTTGGGGTGGCCGTTTGTGAGCATACTAAACTCTACTTTGGAAGAGGTACAAGAGACATAAATACGAACGCTTACATTAACACAGAGAAAGCAAATACGGGGTGCTGTAGTGCAGGCATGCTAAACTATAGAATGGAAGAAGTTCGAAAGCTGACAGTCACTTAGAGAAAGCAACTCTTGGCGGGTGATTTTTTAAGTCTGCTAAATTGTATTTTGAAAGACGTGTCAGAGTCTTATATACAAACGCTTACATTCATGCGTAGAAAGAAACTATGGGGTGATGTGTTGTGGGGATGTTAAACTGCAGTTTGGAAGAAGTTCGAGAGTGTTATGTAGGATAGCTTACAGTCACCTAGAGAAAGCAACACTCAGGAGAGCTTTGCAAGCCTGCTAAACTCTAACAAGCAGCGATTGTGAGAGTCAAACATGGGAACGCTTACATTCACTCAGAGAACACAACGTTTGGGTGGTGGTTTGTAGGCATAATAACTGTAGTTCGGAAGAAGTAGGAGAGTCATATATGAACGGTTACATTCACGCAGAGAAAGCAACTGTTGGGTGGCGTATGTATGCATGCTAATCTGTAGTTTGGAGGAATTTCGAGAGTCATATCTGGGGAAAATTACAGTCACTTAGAGAAAGCAACCATCGGGGGGCCATTTTGTAGATCTGCTAAATTCTATTTTGAAAGAAGAATGAGAGTCATATATGGGAACGCTTATGATCACGAAGAGAAATCAACTATGGGGCGGTGTTTTGTTGGCATGCTAAACTGTAGTTTGGAAGAAGTTCGCGAGTCTTACATAGGAAAGTTTACAGTCACCCAGAGAAAGCAACTCTCGGGAGATTGTTTCTAAGCATGCTAAATTCTAGATTGCATCAATTGTGAGAGTCAAACATGGGAACGCTTACATTGACTCAGAGAACGCAACGTTTGGGTGGTGGTTTGTAAGCATTCTAAACTGTATTTTGGAGGAAGTAGGAGAGTCATATATACGAATGCTTACATTCACGCAGAGAAAGCAACTCTGTGATCGTATTTTGTTGGCATGCTAAACTGTGGTTTGGAAGAAGTTCGAGAGCCTTACATAGGAAAGATTACAGTGACACAGAGAAAAACAAATCTCTGTAGTTTGTTGGTAGGTCTGCTAAACTGTAATTTGGATGAAGTGTGAGAACGCTTGCATTCACTCACAGAAAGAACGTTGTCGTGATGGTTTGTAGGAATAAATGCTGTAGTTCAAAAGAAGTAGGAGAGTCATATATGAACGGTTACATTCACGCAGAGAAAGCAACTGTGGGGTGGCCTATGTAATCATCATAATCTAGTTTGGAGAAAGTTCGAGAGTCATATGTGGGAAAAATTAAAGTCACCTAGAGAATTGGAACCATCGGGTGTTGTGTAGGTCTGCTAAATTCTATTTTGGAAGAAGAGTGAGAGTCATATATGGGAACGCTTATGTTCACTCAGAGAAATCAACGATGGGGCGCTGTATTGTTGGCATGCTAAACTGTAGTTTGGAAGAAGTTCGAGAGTCTTATATAGGAAAGTTTACAGTCACCTAGAGAAAGCAACTCACAGGAGGTGGTTTGTGGGCCGCTAAACTCTAATTTGGATGAAGTGAAAGAGGCATACATGGATACGCTTCATTCACTCAGAGAAAGGTAAATTGGGGTGCCGGTTTGTAGGTATACTAACTCCAGTTTGGAAGAAGTAAGAGAGTCATATATATGAACGATTATGTGGACGCAGAGAAAGCAACTATGGGGTGGTGTTTTGTAGGCATGATAAAATATAATTTGGAAGAAGTTCGAAAGCTGACAGTGACTTAGAGAAAGCAACTCTTGGCGGTTGATTTTGAGGTCTGCTAAATTGTATTTTGATAGAAGTACAAGAGTCATATATAAAATCGCTTATATTTATGCTGAGAAAGAAACTATGTGGTGATGTTTTGTTGGCGTGCTGAAATGTAGTTTCGAAGAAGTTCGACAGTCTTTTATAGGAAAGCTTACAGTCCCCCAGAGGAAGCAACTTTCGAGAGATAGTTTGTAAGCCTGCTAAACTCTACTTTGCATCATTTGGAACAGTCATACTTGGGAACGCTAACATTCTCTCAGAGAACGCAACGTTTGGTTGGTTGTTTGTAAGCATACTAAACTGTATTTTGGAAGAAGTAGCAGAGTCATATATATGAGTGCTTACATTCACGCAGAGAGGGCAACTATGGGGTGGTGTTTTGTAGGCATGCAAATCTCTAGTTGCGAAGAAGTTAAGAGTAATAGGAAAGCTTACAGTCTCACAGAGAAAGCAACCCTTGGGGGCCGGTTTGTAGTTCTGCTAAATTCTATTTTGGATGAAGTGTGAATCATAAATGGGAACGCTAACATTCACTCAGAGAAAGCAAGGTTGCGGTGGTGATTTTTAGTCACACTAAACTGGAGTTTGGAGGAAGTACGAGAATAAAAGAATGCTTACATTCACTCAGAAAAAGCAACGTTGGGGAGGTGGTTGGTAGGTGTACTATACTTTGGAAGAAGTACGAGCGTGATGCATAGGAACGCTTACATTCACGCAAACTATGGGGTGGCCTTTTGTTGGCATGCTAAACTATGTCCCAAAGACATATATAGGAAAGCTTATAGTGAGAGAAAGCAACTCTCGGGCGGTGTTTTGTAGGTCCGGCAAATTGCATTTTGAAAGCAGTCCGAGATTCATATAAGGGAAGGCCTATATCCACTCAGAGAAAGCAATGTTAGGCTGGTGGTTTGTAGGCATACTAAACTGTATTTTGGAACTCGTATGTATGACTCTCACACTTGATCCAAATTAGAGTTCACCAGGCCTATAAACCACATCCTGAGAGTTGCTTTCTCTAGGTGAATGTAAGCTTTCCTATGTAAAACTCTCGAACTTCTTCCAAACTAAAGTTTAGCATGCCAACAATACACCACCGCATCGTTGCTTTCTCTGAGTGAACATAAGCATTTCCTTATATGAATCACTTTTTCCAAAATAGAATTTAGCAGAACTACAAACCAGTCCCCGATGGTTGATTTAGCTATGTGACTGTAATTTTCCCCAGATATGACTCTCAAACTTCCTCCAAAGTATAGATTAACATGCGTACATACACCACCCAACAGTTTCTTTCTCTGCGTGAATGTAACTGTTCATATATATGACTCTCCTACTTCTTCCGACCTACAGTTATTATGCCTACAAACCACCACCCAAACGTTGTGTTCTCTCCGTGAATGTAAGCTTTCCCATATTTGACTCTCACAATTGCTGCTAATTAGTGTTTAGAGGCTTGCAAAGCTGTCCCGAGTGTTGTTTTCTCTAGGTGACTGTAGCTATCCTATATAACACTCTGGAAGTCCTTTCAAACTGCAGTTTAGCATGCCAACAACACATCACCCCATAGTTTCTTTCTCTGCATAAATGTAAGCGTTTGTGTATATAACTCTTGTACGTCTTTCAAAATACAATTTAGCAGACCTAAAAATCACCCGCCAAGAGTTGCTTTCTCTAAGTGACTGTCAGCTTTCGAACTTCTTCCAATCTATAGTTTAGCATGCCTGCACTACAGCACCCCGTATTTGCTTTCTCTGTGTTAATGTAAGCGTTCCTATGTATGTCTCTCGTACCTCTTCCAAAGTAGAGTTTAGTATGCTCAAAAACGGCCACCCCAACGTTGCTTTCTCTGAGTGAATGTAAGCGTTCCTGTATATGATTCGAACACTTCATTGAAAATAGAGTTTAGCAGGCCTACGAACCACCCGCAGAGAGTTGCTTTCTGTAAATGACTGTAAGCTTTCCAGATATGACTCTCGAACATCCTCCAATCTATCGTTTAGTAGGCATACAAACATCACTCCATAGTTGCTTTCTCTGCATGAATGTAAGCGTTCCTATAAATGATTCTCGTCCTTCTTCCAAACTAGAGTTTAGTATGCCTACAAACCACAACCCCATCGTTGATTTCTCCGAGTGAATATACCCAGTCCCCCATATGACTCTCCCCCTTCTTCCAAAGTAGAGTTTTGCAGGCCTACAAATCATCCCCCGAAAGTTGGTTTCTATAAATGACGGTACGCTTTCCTATATATTACTCTTTAACTTCTTGCAAAATAGAGATTTGCATGGCTACAAAAAAGCCACCCCATAATTGCTTTCTCTGCATGAATGTAAGCGTTCCCATATATCATTCTCCTACTTCTTCGAAACTAGAGTTCAGTATGCCTACAAACGACCACACCATCGTTGCTTTCTCTGAGGGAATGTAAGCCTTCCCATATATGACTCTCACTCTGAAACCAAAATAGAGTTTGGCACACCTACATTCCACACCCAGAGATTTGCTTTAAGCGACTCTAAGCTTTCTTATATGTGATTCTCAAACTTCGTCCAAACTAGAGTTTAGCATGCCTAGAAACCACCCCACAGTTGCTTTCTCTGCATGAATGTAAGCGTTCATATACATGACTCTCGTACTTCCTCCAAAATACAGTTTAGAATGCCTACAAACCACCACCCAAACGTTGCGTTCTCTGAATGAATGAAAGCATTCCCATGTTTGACTCTCACAATTGATGCAAAGTAGAGTTTAGCAGGCCAAGAAAGGCTCTCCCGAGAGTTACTTTCTCTAGGTGACTGTAAGCTTTCCTAAATAAGACTCTCCAACTTCTTCCAAACTACAGGTTAACATGCCCACAAAACATCACCCCATGGTTTTTTCTTTGCATGAATGTAAGCATTAGTATATATGACTCTGGTACTTCTTTCAAAATACAATTTAGCAGACCTAAAAATCACCCACCAAGAGTTGCTTTCTCTAAATGACTGTTCAGGTTTGGAACTTCTTCCAAACTATAGCATGCTTACAAAACACCACCACGTAGTTGCTTTCTCTGTGTGAATGTAAGCGTTCCCAAATATCATTCTCGTACTTCTTCCAAACTATTTAGTATGCCTACAAAAACCACCCCAGTGTTGTTTCTCTGAGGGAATGTAAGCGGTCCCATGTTTGACTCTCACACTTCATCCAAATTAGAGTTTAGCATGTGTACAAAAAAATCTCCCGAGAGTTGCTTTCCCTAGGTGACGGTAATCTTTCCTGTATAAGGTTCTCCAACTTCTTCCAAACTACAGTTTAGCATGCCTACAAAACCTGACGCCATAAGTGCTTTCTCTGTGTGAATGTAAGTGTTCCTATATAGGACTCTCGTACTTCTTCCAAACTACAGTTTAGTATGCCCTACAAACCACCACCCAAACGTTGTTTTCTCTGAGTGAATGTAAGCGTTCCCATATATGACTCTCACACTTCAACCAAAATAACTCTATTTCAACCAAAATAACTCTACATTCCACACCCAGAGAGTTGCTTTCTCTACGTGACTTTAAACTTTCCTATATATGACTCTCAAACTTCGTCCAAACTAGAGTTTTGCAAGCCTACAAAACACCACCCCATAGTTGCATTCGGTGCCAGAATGTGAGCGGTTCTACATGTGATTCTCTTGCTTCTTCTAGGAACCACAACCACAACGTTGCTTTCACTGAGTTCCCATATATTATTCTAACACTTCATTGAAAATAGAGTTTAGCAGGCCTACGAAACACCCCCGAGGGTTGCTTTCTCTAAGTGACTGTAAGCTTCCCAGATATGGCTCTCGAACTTCCTCCAAACTATATTTTAGTAGGCATACAAACATCACTCCATAGTTGCTTTCTCTGCGTGAAGGTAAGCGTTCCTATATACGATTCTCGTACTTCTTCCAAACTAGAGTTGACTATGCCTACAAATCACAATCCCATCGTTGATTTCTCTGAGTGAATGCACGCGGTCCCCAATATGACTCTCTCCCACTTCCAAACTGGAGTTTTGCAGGTGTACAAAACATCCCCCGAGAGTTGGTTTCTATGACTGTACCCTTTCCTATATATTACTCCTTAACTTCTTCCAAACTAGAGATTAGCATGGCTACAAAAACGCCACCCCATAATTGCTTTCTCTACGCGAATGTAAGCGTTCCCATATATCATTCTCCTACTTCTTCCAAACTAGAGTTTAGTATGCCTACAAACCACCACGCCGTCGTTGCTTTCTCTGAGGGAATGTAAGCCTTCCCATATATGACTCTCACTCTTAAACCAAAATAGAGTTTAGCAGGCCTACATTCCACACCCAGAGATTTGCTTTCTCTAAGTGACTCTAAGCTTTCTTATATGTGATTCTCAAACTTCGTCCAAACTAGAGTTTAGCATGCCTATAAAACACCACCCCATAGTTACTTTCAGTGCGTCAAAATGTATGTGCTCCTATATGTGATTCTCGTGCTTCTTCCAAACTGCAGTTTAGTAAGCCTACAAACAACCCCATCGTTGCTTTCTCTGAGTGAATGTAAGCGTTCTCATATATGACTCTCACACTTCAACCAAAACAGGGTTTTGCAGGCCTACAAACCACCCGCCAAGACTTGCTTTTTCAAAGTGGCTGTTACCTTTCCTATATAGGACTCTGGAACTTCTCCCAAGCTAGACTTTAACATGTCTACCTGACACTACTCCGTAGTTGCTCTCGCTGTGTGAATGTAAGCGTTCCTATATATGAGTCTTGTACCTCTTCTTAACTAACATCTGGCATGCCAAAATAACACTTCCCCATAGTTGCTTTCTTTGAGTCAATGTAAACATTCCTATATATGTCTCTCGCACTTCTTCCAAACTAGAGTTGAATAAGTCTACAAACAAATCCCCGACAGCTGTTTTCTCTGAACGAATTTAAGCGTTCCTATATATGACTATGGCACTTCCTCCAAACTAGAGTTTAGAAAGCCTACACTCCACCCCTGTTCTTTGCTTTCTCTAAGTTACTGTATGCTTTCCTATACATGGCTCTCGAAATTTTCCAAACTAGAGTTAGCATGCCTACTATACACCTACACATAATTGCTTTGTCTGAGTGAATATAAGCCTTCCTATATATGACTGTCGCACTTTTTCCAAATTAGAGTGTAGCCAGCCTGGAAAGCACCCCTTATAGTTGCTTTCATTGAGTGAATGTTAACATTCCTATGTATGACTCTCGCAACTTTTCCAATCTAAGATTTTAGCAATGCTACAAATCCCCCGCCGAGAGTTCCTATACATAACTGTCCTCTTTTTCCAAGCTAGAGTTTAGGAAGCCTAGAATCCGTCCCCCCGTAGACGCTTTATGTGAACGTAAGCGTTCCTATATATGACTCTCGCCTTCCTCCAAACTAGAGCTTAGCAAGCCTACAAACCAACTCCCTATAATTGCTTTCTCTGAATGAATGATATCGTTCCTATATAAGACTCTCGAACTTCTTCCAAACCAGAGTTTAACAAGCCAAAAAAGCACCCCCCATAGATGCTTCCTCTAACTCAAAGCTAATATTCCTATATATGATTCAGCTTCTTCATCCAAACTAGAGTAAGGCAAGCCTACAAATCACACATCAATAATTGCTTTCTATAAGTAAATGTAAGCATCCCTATATATGACTATAGCAATTCTTCCAAACTGGAGTTTAGCAAGCCTACAGACCCCAGGACTCCACTCCATAGTACCCTGGGCATTGGCGCCTGCCTGTCATGCAGGACATAGGGGCGGACGCTCATCTCAGACACGGCATTGGTGGATTGTAGGCTTTTTTAAGTTTTTGAATTGAAGAACTCTGAGAATTGGAATTCGGTTTAGGGTAAGGTTAGGTGTTAGGGACTAGGATTAGATTTAGGGGTTAGGGTTTTAGGTTAGAATTAGGGTTAGGATTACTGTTAGGGTTAGAGATTAGGATTATGTTTAGTGGTTGGGTTTAGGTTTAGGGTGAGAGGCAAGAGTAAGGGTCAGGGATTAGGGTTACTGTTAGGAGTTAGATTCAGGGCTTACGAAGGGTTTGGTTTAGTGATAGGGTTAGGGCTTACGTTTAACGGTGTGTGTTAGGGCACGGGCCCCGTCTAATGTACGGGGCACTGTGGGTGTGGAGCAAGGCTGCGTCCCCACTTCATCTTACCCTTGGTGTTGGGCTTCAACTGTCACGCAGGACAAAGGCAGAGGCTCATGAAACGCATGGTTAGGATTAAGGTTTAAGGTTAGGGTCAAGGTTGAGGTTTAGGGTGAGGGTTAACAGTTAGAGTTAGGGTAAGGGGGTTAGGGATAGGGTTAGGGTTAAGGGTTAGGTTTATGGTTCAGGTTTAAGGTTAGCATTAGAGGGTAGGGTTAGTGTAACTGTAGGTCAGTGTTGCGGTTAGATCTCTAGGCATTAGGGTAAAGGTCAGGGTTAGGGTTAAGAGTTAGGGTTAAGTTTAATGGTTAAGGATTGGGATTAGGGTTGAGGGTTAGGGTTAAGATTATGGGTAATGACTCAGGATCAAAGGTTAGGGTTATTTTTAGGCATAGGGTTAGCGTAAGGGGTTAGGGTTAGTGTTAGTGTTGTTGGTAGGGTTAAGGTTAGGGTTGGCGTTTCAGAATTAGGGATTAGGTGTTATGGTTATGGCTAGGAGTTAGCGTTAGATTTACGGTATAGGTCTTGTTCTCAGGGTGTCATGCATTAACGTTAAGATAAGGGGTTAAAGTTAGGGTTACGGTGAGCTTTACCTGTTAAGGTGAGCAGTAGGATCAGGGTTAGGTGTTATGTTCTGGGTTAGGACTATGGGTGAGGGGTAGGGTTTATCCTTAGGGCACGGGCCCTGTATGCACTAGGAGGCGAAGTTAGGGGTCTGTGATGGTCGCTGGGAACCCACTCTATCGCACGCAGTGTATGGGCCTCTGGGTTTCATGCAGGACACTGTGGCAGAGCCGGCTTTCATGCATGGCTTAGTAGGATTGTAGGCTTTCAAAACTCTGAGAAAGCAAGAAGTCTGAGAATTAGATTTCGGGTTAGGATTACGGCACGGTTTAGGGATGAAGATTAGTGGTTAGGGTGAGGGCTTAGGGTTAGGGGTTAGGGTTAGGGTTAGGGTTGCTGGTAGGGTGAAGGTTAGGTTTGACGTTTTAGAATTAGGGATGAGGTGTTACGGTTATGACTATGGTTTAGGATTAGAATTACGGGATAGGGCTTCTTCTCAAGGTGTTATGCATTCACGTTAAGTTAAGGGGCTAAGTTAGGGTTACGGGGAGGTTTATGTTTTAAGGTGAGCAATAGGATCAGGGTTAGGTGTTATGTTCAGGGTGAGGGTTATCTGTTAGGGGTAGTGTTTATACTTAGCGTACGGGCCCTGTCTGCACTGGGCGGGGGGCGGGGGTTAGGGGGATGGGATTGTCCCTGGGAACACACTCTATCGTACGCTGGGTATGGGCTCCTGGGTTTCATGCAGGACACAGTGGCAGAGCCCCCTTTTACTCATGGCATGGGAGGATTGTAGGCTTTCTAAACTCTGAGAAAGCAAGAACTCTGAGAATTAGATTTAGGGGTAGGATTCTGGTAATGTTTAGGGATGAAGATTAGTGTCAGGGTGGGGTCTTGGGTTAGGGGTTGGGGTTAAAGGTTAGTGTTAGGTTTAACAGTTACAGTTAGGTTTACGGTTAAGTCTCAGGGTTCGGGTTAAGGTTTGGGTTTAGCGTTTGGCACAGGGGTAGGCTTCAGTGTTAGCTTCATGGTTAAAGATTAGGAGTAGGATTAGTGTGAGGGTTAAGGGTAAGGGTCAAGATTAAGGGTTCAGGTTGGGGTTAGGCTTAGGTTTAGGGTTAGGGGTCAAGGGTCAGGTTTAGGGTTAAGTGTTGGGCTTAGGGTTGGGGTTTAGTGTTAAGTTTATCGTTAAGGATTAGGGTTAGGGTCAGGGTTAAATGCTTGGGTGCGGGTAATGGTTAGGGTCAGGGTTAAGGTTTATGGATAGGGTTAGTGTTAAGGGTTTACAGGTAGGTTTAGGGTTCAGGGTTAGAGTTAGCATTAGGTCTTAAGGTTAGGATTAGGTGGTAGGTTAGATTTTAGGGTTAGATCTAGGCGTTAGAGTAAGGGTTAAGAGATAGGGTTAGGTTTAATGCTTAGGATTAGGGTTAGGGTTTGGGGTTAAAGTAAGTGTTAGGGGTTAGGTTGAAGGATCAAAGGTTAGTGTTATTTTTAGCTGTAGTGTTAGGGTTAGGGATAAGGGATAAGGTTGGCGTGAGGGTTTTCCTTACTGATAGGGTTAAGGGTCAGGCTTAGATTAAAGGTTAAGGTTAGGGTCAGCGTTAAGGGTTAGGGTGAGGGTTAACGGTTACGGTAAAGGTTAAGCGTTAGTGTTAGGGATTAGCGATTAGGGTTTTTGGTAAGTGTTAGGGTTAGGAGTTAGTGTTTTATGAAGGGGTATGGTTAGAATTAGGATTGGGGTTAGTGTTAGGGTTAGGTTTAGGAGTTAGGTTTAGGGTAAAAGGATAAGATTAGCGTTAAGGGTTGGGCTCAGGTTTAGGGTTAAAGTTTAGTGTTAGGGTTAATGTTTAGTGTTATGGTCCAGTTTAAGTGTTAGGGTGAGGGTTAACGGTTAGGATTAGGCTTAGAGGTTGGGGATATAGTGAGGGTTCAGTGTTAGGGTTAGGTTTAGGGTTCAGGGTTAAGGTTAGCTGTAGGGGTTATGGTTAGGGTTAGGTGTTAGGTTAGTGTCAGGGTTAGGTCTAGTCGTTAGGGTAAGGTTTAGGGTTAGCTTTAAGAGCTAGGGTTAGGTTTAATGGATAGGATTAGGATTAGGGTTAAGGGTTAGGGTAAGGCTTAGGGGTTAGGGTGAAGGGTTAAGGGTTTTTGTTAGGCATAGCGTTGGGGTTAGAAGTAAGGGTTACTGTCAGTGTTAGGGTTGTAGGCAGGGTTACGGTTAGAGTTAGCGGTTTAGAATTAGGGTTAGGGATTAGGTGTTAAAGTGACGACTAGGAGATAGGGTTAGAATTATGGGATAGGGGTTGTTCTCAGGGAATGGGTTATGCACTAACGTTAGGATAAGAGGTTAAAGTTAGGCTCACGGTGAGGTTTACGTGTTAAGGGGAGAAATAGGAACAGGGTTAGGTGTTATGTTCACGGTGAGGGATATCTGTTACAGGTATTGTTTATGCTTAGCGCACGGGCCCTGTCTGCCTTAGGCGGGGGTGGGGGGAGGTTAGGGGACTGGGATTGGCACCAGGATCCCACTGTATCGTACTCTGGGTATGGGCCCGTGGGTTTGATGCAGGACGTAGTGGTAGAGCCTCCTTTCACGCATGGCATGGGAAGATTGCAGGCTTTCTAAACTCTAAGAAAGCAAGAAGTCTGAGAATTAGATTTAGGGTTAGGATTATGGTTAGGGTTAAGGATCAAGTTTAGTGTTAGGGTGAGGGCTTAGGGTTAGGGATTAGGGTTAGGGTTAAAGGTTACTCTTAGGTTTAACGGTTACAGTTCGGTTTAGGGTTGAGGTTTACGGTTAGGGTTAAGATGAGGGGTTAGGGTTTGGTAAAGGGTTAGGGTTAGGTACAGGGTTATGGTTAAGTGTTAGGTTTACGGTTGAAGATTAGGATTAGGGTTAGGATTAAAGGTTAGCGTGAGAGTTAACGGTTAGGGTTAAGGTTAAGTGTTAGGGTTAGGGTTTAGGTTTAGGGTTAAGGGTTAGGGTTAGCTTTAGGGTTCGAGTTATGTGTTAGGGTTTGTGTTAGAGGTTAGGGTTAGGTTTACTGGTCACGGTTAGGGTTACGTTTAGGGGTTAGCATTAGGGTTAAGGATTAGGTTTAGGGTAAGGGTTTAGAGTAGTGTTGGGCTTTAGGCTCGGGGCTTAGGTTCAGGGTCAGGGGTTAGGGTTGGTGGTAGGGCTTAGATTTATCGGTCAGTTTAAGGGCACAGGACCTGGTTAATCTACGGTGAGAGGGGTGCGGTCGGAGTCATCACGAAAGCACAACATCATTCCCTGGGCCCTGGGACAAGACCTACATGCAGGACTCAGGCGGAGCCTCATCTCACACATGGCATGGCTGTATTGTAGGCTTGCTTCACTCGGGAATGGAAGTAGTGTGAGAATTAGGGTTAGGGTTGGGGTTAGGGGTTTCGAGTTAGGGGTTAGGCTTGGAGTCAGGGTTAGGTGCTAGGGATTAGTGGTTAGGGTTAGAGTTAGTGTTACGGGTTAGGTGTTAACTCTGGTTTAGGGGGCCAGGGTAAGGTTTAGGTTTGGAGTTAGCGTTAGGGTTAGGCGTTAGGGTTAAGGGATAGGGTTAGGGTTAAGGGTTAGGCTTAGGGTAAGGGTTCAGGTTTAGGGTTAGGGTCAGGGTTAAGGGTTAGGGTGAGGGTTAACAGTTAGGGATAGGGTTAGGGGGTTAGGGATAGGATTAGGGTTAAGGGTTAGGTTTATGGTTCAGGTTTAAGGTTAACATTAGGGTGTTAGGGTTAGTGTTAACTGTAAGTCAGTGTTAGGGTTAGATCTCTAGGCATTAAGGTAAAGGTTAGGTTTAAGGTTAAGTGTTAGGGTTATGTTTAATGGTTAGGCTTGGGATTAGGGTTAAGTGTTAGGGTTAAGGTTAGGGGTTATGACTAAGGATCAACGGTTAGGGTTATTTTTATGCGTAGGGTTAGGGTAAGGTGTTAGGGTTAGTGTTAGTGTTGTTGGTAGGGTTAAGGTTAGGGTTGGCGTTTCAGAATTCGGGATCAGGTGTTATGGTTATGGCTAGGAGTTAGCGTTAGAATTACAGTATAGTGCTTTTTCTCAGGGTGTCATGCATTAACGTTAAGATAAGGTGTTAAAGTTAGGGTTATGGTGAGCTTTACCTCTTAAGGTGAGCAGTATGATCAGGGTTAGGTGTTATGTTCTGGGTTAGTCTTATGGGTGAGGGGTAGGGTTTATGCTCTGGGCACGGGCCCTGTATGCACTAGGAGGCAAAGATAAGGGTCTGTGATGGTCGCTGGTAACCTACTCTATCGTATGCAGTGTATGGGCCTCTTGTTTCCTGCAGGACACTGTCGCAGAGCGGGCTTTCATGCATGGCTTAGTAGGATTGTAGGCTTTCAAAACTCTGAGAAAGCAAGAAGTCTGAGAATTAGATTTCGGGTTAGGATTACGGCACGGTTTAGGGATGAAGATTAGTGTTAGGGTGAGGGCTTAGGGTTAAGGGTTAGGGTTAGGGTTAGGGTTGATGGTAGGTTGAAGTTTAGGGTTGGCACTTTAGAATATGGATGAGGTGTTATGGTTATGGCTAGGGGTTAGGTTTAGAATTATGGGATAGGGCTTCTTCTTTGGGTGCTATGCATTAATGTTAACATAAGGGGATAAATTAGTGTTATGGTTAGGTTTATGTTTTAAGGTGAGCAACAGGATCAGGGTTAGGTTTTATGTTTGGAGTTAGGGTTATCTGTTAGGGATAGTGTTTTTGCTTAGCGCACGGGCCCTGTCTTCACCAGGAGGGGGGGGGTTAGGGACTAGGATTGCCACTGGGAACCTGCTCTATCATGCACTAGTTATGGGCCCCCGGGTTTCTTGCAGGACACAGTGGCAGAGCCTCCTTTTACTCATGACAAGGGGGAATTGTAGGCTTTCTAAACTCTGAGAAAGCAAGAAGTCTGAGAATTAGATTTAGGGGTAGGTTTATGGTAATGTTTAGGGATGAAGGTTAGTGTTAGGGTGAGTTCTGAAGGTCAGTGGTTAGGGTTAAAGGTTAGTGTTAGGTTTAACCGTTACAGTCAGGTTTATGGTTATGTTTTAGGGTTAGGGTTAAGGTTAAGGTTTAGCGTTTGGTACAGTGTTAGGCTTAAGTTTTAGCTTTAGGGTTAAAGATTAGGATTAGGGTTAGGGTTAAGGGCTAGTGTGAGGGTTAATGATAAGGATCAAGACTAAGGGCTAGGGTTTTTGTTAGTGTTAGGAATAAGTCTTCGTGTAGGCTTTAGGGTTAGCGTTAAGTGTTATGGTTAGGGTTAGGTTTAGGGTTCATGGTTAGTGTTATGTTTAAGGGTTAGTGTTAGGGTTAGGGATTAGGTTTAGGGTAAGGTTTTAGAGTTCGTGTTCAGCGTTACGGTCGGAGCTTATGTTTACGGTTAGGGGTTAGTGTTAGTGTTAGGGCTGAGATTTAGCTTTTAGTTTAAGGGCACAGGACCTGTTTTATCTACGGTGAGAAGGGTGCTGTCGGAGTCTCCACGAAAGCACAAAATCGTTCCCTGATCCTTGGGAAAGGACCTACATGCAGGACTCAGGTGGAGCCTCATCTCACGCATAGTATAGCTGTATTGTAGGCTTGCTTCACTCTGAGAATGGAAGTAGTGTGAGAATCAGGGTTAGGGTTTGGGTTAGGGGTTTGGAGTTTGGGATTATGGTTCGAGTCAGGGTTAGGTCCTAGGGATTAGGAGTTAGGGTTAGTGTTAGGGATAGGGGTTAGGGTTAGGGTTAGGGTTAGGGTTGGGGTTAATATTAGGGTTAGCGTTTAGGGTTAAAGGATAGGATTATGGTTAAGGGTTTGGCTTAGGGTTAGGGTTAAGGGTTAGTGTTAAGGTTTAGGGTTAAGTTCAGGGTTACGTGTTAGGGTGAGGGTTAACAGTTAGGGTTATGGTTAGGGTCTTAGGGATAGGGTTAGGGTTAGAGTTAGGGGTTAGGATTAAGGGTGAAGTGTTAGGGTTATTTTTAGGCATAGTTTTAAAGTTAGGGGCTAGGGTACTGTTTGGTTTGATGGTAGGTTTAAGGTTAGGGTTAGCAGTTTAGAATTCGCATTAGGGATTAGGTGTTATGGTTATGGCTTGGAGTTAGGGTTAGAATTCAGAGATAGGAGTTGTTCTCAGGGTAAGTGTTATGCATTAACGTTATGATAAGGGGTTAAATTTAGGGTTATGGTGAGATTTACATTTTAAGGTGAGCAATGGGATCAGGGTCAGGTGTTATGTTCAGGGTTATGGTTAGGGGTGAGGGGTAGGGTTTATGCTTAGGGCACAGGCCCTGTCTTCACTAGGTGGGGGGGGAGGGGTTTGGGGTTGCGATTGTCGTCGGGAACCCACTCTAGTGTATGCTGAGTATGGGCACTGGGGTTTCCGGCAGGACACAGTGGTAGAGCCTCCTTTTATTCATGGCATGGGAGGATTGTAGGCTTTCTAACGCTGAGAAAGCAAGAAGTCTGATAATTAGATTTAGGGTTAGGATTATAGTTAGGGTTAGGAATGAGGTTAGTGCTAGGGTGAGGGATTAGGGCTAGAGATTATGGGTAGAGTAAAGGTTAAATGTGAGAGTTAGGTTTAACGGTTACAGTTAGGTTTAGGGTTACGTTTTAGGGTGAGGGTTATGGTTAGGGGTTAGGGTTTGGTACAGGGTTAGGGTTAAGTGTTAGGTTTAGGGTTAAAGATTAGAATTCGGATTAGGGTTGACGGTTAGTGTGAGTGTTAACGGTTAGGTTTGTGTTTAAGGGTTAGGGTTAGGGTTTAGGGCTAGTGTTAAGCGTTCGTGTTAGATTTAGGGTTAGAGTAAAGTGTTATGGTTAGGGTTATGGGTTAGCATTAGGGTTAAAGGTTAAGGGTTAGGTTTATTTTCAGGCACAGGGTTAGGATTAGGTGTTAGGGTTAGTGTTACCGTTAAGGTTTTTTGTAGGCTTAAGGTTAGGTTTAGCAGTTTAGAATTAGGGTTAGGGATTAGGTGTTATGGTTATGGTAAGGAGTTAGGGTTAGAATTATGGCATAGGGGTTGGTCTCAGGGTCAGTTTTATGCTTAAAGTTAGGGTAAGCGGTTAAAGTTAGTGTTACGGTGAGCTTTACGTGTTAAGGTGAGCAATAGGATCAGGGTTAGGTTTTATGTTCAGGGTTAGGGTTATGGGTGAGGGGTAGAGTTTATACTTAGGGTTAGGGTTAGGGTTAGCGTTTAGGCTTAAGGATCAAGGGTTAGGGTTAGGGTTAGTGTTAGGGCTGTTGGTAGGGTTAAATTTAGGGTTAGCAGCTTACAATTAGGTATTAGGTTTTACAGTTATGAATAAGAGTTAGGGTTAGAATTATGGGATAGGTGTTGTCCTCAGGGTAAGTATTATTCATTAACGTTAGGATAAGGGGTTAGGGTTAGGGTTATGGTGAGTTTTACATGTTAAGGTGAGCAATAGGATCAGGGTCAGATGTTATGATCAGGGTTATGGTTATGGGTTAGGGGCAGTGTTTATGCTTAGGGCACAGGCCCTGTCTTCACTAGGTGGGGGGGCTCGGAGGCTGGGATTGTCACCAGGAACCCACTCTATCGTATGCTGGGTATGGGCCTCTGGGTTTCATGCAGGGCACAGTGGCAGAGCCTCCTTTCATGCATGGCATGGGAGGATTGTAGGCTTTCTAAACTCTGAGAAAGCAAGAAGTCTGAGAATTAGATTTAGGGTTAGGATTACGGTTAGGGTTAGGGATGAAGTTTAGTGTTAGGGAGAGGGCTTAGTGTTAGGGATTAGGGTTTGGTACAGGGTTAGGGTTAAGTGTTCGGCTTAGGGGTAAAGATTAGGATTAGTGTTAGGTTTAAGGGTTAGCTGAGGGTTAACGGTTAGGGTTAAGGTGAAGGGTTAGGGTTAGGGTTTAGGGTTAGGATTAGGGGTTCGTGTTAGGTTTAGGGTTACACTTAAGTGTTAGGGTTTAGGTTCAGGTTTAGGGTTCATGGTTAAGGTTATGTTTAGGGGTTAGGTTTAGGGGTTAGGTTTGGTGTAAGGGTATAGTGTTAGTGAAGGGAGTTTGGGTCAGGGTTTCTGTTTAGGGTAGGGGTTAGTGTTAGGACTTAGATTTAGCGATTAGTTTAAGGTCAGAGGACCTGTTTAATCTATGGTGAGAAGGGTGTGGAATCGGTCGCTGAGACACCACAGCATTGTACCCTGGGCCTTGGGCTCAGACCTACATGCAGGAATCAGGGGGAGCCTGTTCTCATGCATAGCATGGTTGTATTGTAGGCTTGGTTAACTCTTAGAATGGAAGAAGTGTGAGAATTAGGGTTATGGTTAGGGTTAGGGATTTGGGTTTAGGAGAGAGTGTTCAAATGAGGGTTAGGGGTTAGGCATTAGGGGTTAGGGTTAGTGTTAGGGTTAGGTGTTGGGGTGAGGGTTGGGTTAGGGGCTAGGGTTAGGTTTAGGGTTGGGGTTAGTGTTAGCGTTCGAGTTAGGGATTAGAGTTAGGGTTAAGGGATAGGATTAGGGTTAAGAGTTTGGCTTAGGGTTCAGGTTAAGGGTTAGGGTTATGGTTAAAGATTAGTGTTAGTTTAAACAGTTACAGTTAGGTTTAGGGTTAAATTTTAGGGTGAGGGCTTTTTAAACTCTGAGAGAGGAAGACGTCTGAGATTAAGATTTAGGGATAGGATTATGGTTAGGATTAGGGATGACGATTAGTGTTAGGGTGAGGGCTTAGGGTTAAGGGTTAGGGTTAGAGTTAGGGTTAAGGTTAGTGTTAGTTTTAACGGTTAAAGTTAGGTTTAGGGTTAAGGTTTATTGTCAGGGTTAAGGTCAGGGGTTAGGGTTTCGTACAGGGTAAGAGTTAAGTGTTAGGTTTAGGGTTAAAGATTAGCATTATGGTTAGTGTTAAAGGTTAGTGTGAGGGTAAAAGTTTAGGGTTAAGTTTAAGGGCTAGGGTTAGGGGTTAGTGTTAGGGTTAAGGGGTCTTGTTAGGTTTAGGGTTACAGTTAAGTGTTATGGTTAGTGTTAGGGGTTACGGTTAGGCTTAGGGTTCATGGTTAGTGTAACATTTAGGGGTTAGGGCTAGGGTTAAATGATAGTGTTAGAGTTAAGGCTTAGGCTTTGGGTAAAGGTTTAGGGATAGGTTTACGGGTTAGGGTTAGTGTCAGGGTTAAATGTTAGGGTGAGAGTTAACAGTTATGGTTAGGGTTATTGGTTAGGGGTTGTGTTTATGCTTAGGGCACGTGCCTTGTCTGCACTAGGCGGAGAGGTTAGGGGGCTAGCATATTCGCCGGGAAATCACTCTATCGTATGCTGGGTATTGGCCCCTGGACACAGTGGCAGGGCCTCCTTTCACACATGGCATGGGAGGATTATAGGCTTTCTAAACTCTGAGAAAGAAAAAGTCTGAGAATTAGATTTAGGGTTAGGATTATGGTTAGAATTAGGGATGAAGTTTAGTGTTAAGGTGATGCCTTAGGGTTAGGGGTTAGGTTTAGGGTCAGAGTTAAAGGTCAGTGTTAGGTTTAACAGTTACAGTTAGGTTTAGCGTTAAGGTTTAGTGTTAGGGTTCAGTTTAGGGGATAGGTTTTGGTACAGGTTAAGGTTTAAGTGTTAAGTTTAGAGTTAAAGATTACAATTAGGGTTAGGTTTAAAGGTAAGTGTGAGGATTAACGGTTAGGGTTAAGCATGAGGGTTAGGGATTAGGTTTAGTGTTAAGGGTTTATGTTAGTTTAGGGTTAGAGTTAAGTGTTATGGTTAGGGTTAGGGGTTAGGGTTAGATATAGGGTGCATGGTTAGGGTTACGTTTAGGGGTTAGGGTTACGGGTTAGGTTTAGGGTGAGTGTTTGGTGTTAGTGTTGGGCATTAGGATAAGGGCTTAGGTTTAGGGTTAGCGTTTAGGTTTAGTGTTAGGGCTTAGATTTAGCGGTTAGTTTAAGGGCACAGGACCTGTTTAATCTATGGTGAGAAGGGTGCAGAATTGGTCCCCTTGACACCACACCATCGTACCTGGGCCTTGGGCCCAGACCTACATGCAGGACTCAGGCGGAGCCTCTTCTCACTCATGGCATGGCTCTATTGTAGGCTTGGTGAACTCTGAAAATGGAGGAAGTGTGAGAATTAGGGTTATGGTTATGGTTAATTGTTTGGGGTTAGGGGTTAGGGTTCGAGTGTGGTTCAGGGGTTAGAAATTAGGAGTTAGTGTTAGTGTTAGGGTTAGGGGTTAGGGGTTAGTGTTGGTTTAGGGGCTAGGGTTAGATTCAGAGTTAGGGTTAGTGTTAGGGTTAGGGTTAGGGATTATGGTTAGGGTTAGGAATTAGGGTTAGGGTTAGGCTTAAGGGATAGGATTAGGGTAAAGGGTTAAGGCTTAGGGTTAGCATTAGGGATTAGGGTTAGGGTTAAATGTTAGGGTTTTGGTCTGATTTAAGGGTTAGGGTGAGCGTTAACAGTTAGGGTTAAGGTTAATTGTTAGGATTGGGGGTTAGGCTTAAGGATTCGTATTAGGGTTAGGGTATAAGGGTGAGACTTATGTCTTATGGTTAGGGACAGGGCTTTTGGTTAGGGATAAGGGTTAGGAGTTAGGGTTACTTTTAGGCATAGGGTAGGATTAGGGGTGAGGGTTAGGGTTAGGGTTAGTGTTAGGGTTGTTGGTAGTGTTAAGGTTAGGGTTAGCAGTTTAGAATTAGGGTTAGGGATTAGGTTTTATGGTTATGGCTAAGATTTAGGGTTAGAATTATGGGATAGGCGTTGTTCTCAGTGTAAGTGTTATGCATTAACTTTAGGAGATGCGGTTAAAGTTAGGGTTACAGTGTGGTCTACATGATAAGGTGAGCAGTAGGATCAGGGTTAGGTGTTACGTTCAAGGTTAGGGTTATATGTTAGGCGTACTTTTTATGCTTAGGGCACGGGCCCTGTCTGCACTAGGCGGGAGGATTAGGGGTCTAGGATTGTGGCCGAGAACTTTCTCTATCGTACACTGGGTATGGGTCCCTGGGTTTCATGCAGGACACAGTGGCAGAGCCTCTTTTCACGCATGGCATGGGAGGATTGTAGGCTTTCTAAACTCTGAGAAAGCAAGAAGTCTGAGAATTAGATTTAGGGATAGGATTATGGTTAGTGTTAAGGATAAAGTTTAGCATTAGGGTGAGGGCTTAGGGTTAGGGGTTAGAGTTACGGTCAGGGTTAAAGGTTAGTGTTAGGTTTAATGGTTACAGTTAGCTTTAGGGTCAAGTGTTAGGGTTAAGGTTAAGGTTAGGGGTTAGGTTTTGGTACAGGGTAAGGGTTAACTGTTAGGTTTAGGGTTAAAGATTACGATTAGGGTTAGGTTTAAGGGTTAGTGTGAGAGTTAACGGTTAGGGTTAAGGTTAAGTGTTAGGGTTAGTGGTTAAGTTTAGGTTTAAGTGTTCGTGTTAGGTTTAGGGTTAGAGTTAAGTGTTATGGTTAGGGTTTGGGGTTAGGGTTAGGTTTAGGGTTCATCGTTAGGGTTACGTTTAGGCATTAGGGTTATGGGTAAGGATTAGGGTAAGGGTTTAATGTTAGTGTTGGGCGTTAGGGTCAGGGCTTAAGTTTAGGGTTAAGGGTTAGTGTTAGAGTTAGCGTTAGGGCTTAGATTTAGAGGTTATTTTAAGGGCACAGGACCTGTGTAATCTATGGTGAGAAGTGTGCAGAATGGGTCATCGCCACACCACACCATTGTACCCTAGGCCTTGGGCCCAGACCTACATGCAGGTCTCTGGCAGAGCCTCTTCTCACGCATGGCATGGTTTTATTGTAGGCTTGGCTAACTCTGAGAATGGAGGAAGTGTGAGAATTATGGTTATGATTAGGGTTAGGTGTTTGGGGTTAGGGGTTAGTGTTCGCGTGAGGGTTAGGTGTTAGGGATTAGGGGTTAGGGTTAATGTTAGCATTAGGGGTTAACGGTTAGGGTTGGGTTAGGGACTAGAGATAGATTTAGGGTTGGGGTTAGGGTTAGGGTTAGGGGTTAGGGTTAGGGTTAAGGGATAGGATTAGGGTTAAGGGTTAAGGCTTAGGGTTAGCATTAAGGGATAGGGTTAGGGTTAAGGGTTAGGGTTATGGTCCGAGTTAAGGGTTAGGGTGAGGGTTAACAGTTAGGGTTAGGGTTATAAGTTAGGGATAGTGTTAGGTTTAAGGTCTAGGGTTAGGGTTAGAGGTAGCTTTACTGCTAAGATTAGGTCTCGGCATTAAGGTAAGGGTTAGTGTTAGGGTTAAGGGTTAGGGTTAGGTTTAATTGTTAGGATTAGGATCAGAATTAAGGGTTAGGCTTAGGGTTAGGGGATAGGGTTAGGGTTTAGGGTAAACTTTTAAGGTTATGTTTAGGGATAAGGTTAGGGTTAGCGTTTAAGGTTAGGGTTAGTATTAGGGTTGTTTGTAGGGTTAAGGTAATGTTTAGTGGTTAGAATTAGGGTTAGGGATTAGGGGTTACTGTTATGGCTAGGAGTTAGGGTTAGAATTAAGTGATAGGGGTTGTTCTTAGCATAAGTGTTATGCATTAATGTTAGGATAAGTGGTTAAAGTTAGGTTTACGGTGAGGTTTATGTGTTAAGGTGAGCAATAGGATCAGGGTTAGAATTATGAGTGAGGGGTAGGGTTTTGCTTAGGGTATGGGCCCTGTCTGCCCTAGGAGTGGGATTGAGGGGGATGCGATTGTCACCAGAAACCCACTCTATCGTATGCAGGGTATGGGCCCATGGGTTTCTTGTAGGACACTCTGGCAGAGCCTGATTTCACGCATGGTAAAGGAGGTTTGTAAGCTTTCAAATCTCTAAGAAAGTAAGAAGTCTGAGAATTAGATTTAAGGTTAGGATTATCGTTATGGTTAGGGATGAAGTTTAATCTTAGGGTGAGGGCTTCGGGTAAGGGGATACGGTTAGTTTTAGGGTTAAAAGTTACTGTTAGGTTTAACAGTTACAGTTAGACTTAGGGTTTAGGTTTAGGGTTAGGGTTAAGCTTAGGGGTTATGGTTTGGTACAGGGTTAGGGTTAAGTGTTAGGGTTAGGGTTAAAGATCATGACAAGGGTTAGAGTTAAGGGTTAGTTTGAGTGTTAACAGTAGGGTTAAGGATAACTTTTAGGGTTAGGGGTTAGGATTAGTGTTAGGGCTGAGATTTAGCGGTTAGTTTAAGGGCACAGGACCTGTTTAATCTATGGTGAGAGTGGTGCACAGGGTCGCTGCGACACAACACCACCGTACGCTGGGCCTTGGGCCAAGACCTACATACAGGACTCAGGTGGAGCCTCTTCTCACGCATGACATGGCTGTATTGTGGGCTTGGTTAACTCTGAGAATGGAAGAAGTGTCAGAAATCGGGTTAGGGCTGGCTGTAGGTGTTTTTAACCGCTAACCCTAACACTAACCCCCTAATCCTAACCCTAACACTAACCCCAAGGTTAAATCTAACCTTAACCCCTATGACAACCCTAACCCTAACCCTAACCCCTCTCACTGTAGAATAAACAGGTCCTGTGCCCTTAAACTAACCACTAAATCTAAGCCCTAACATCAACCCTAACCTCTGACCCTAAACCTAAGCCCTGAGCCTAAAGCCCAACACTAACTCTAAACTCTTACCCTAAAGCTAATCCCTAACCCTAATGCTAACCTCTAAACGTAACCCTAACTGTGAACCCTAAACCTAACCCTAACCTCGAGCGCTAACCATAGCACTTAACTCTAACCCTAAACCTAACATGAACCCTTAATCCTAACACTAACCCTAACCCTAACTCTTAACTTTAACCCTGACTGTTAACCCTCACACTAACCTTTAAACCTAACCTTAATCGTAATCTTTAACCCTAAACCTAATATTTAACCCTAATCCTGTACCAAACCCTAAACCCTAACCTTAAACCTAACCATAAACCTTAACCCTGAACCTAACTGTAACGGTTAAAACTAAGAGTAACCTGTAACGCTACCCGTAACCCCTAACTCTAAGCCTTCACCCTAATACTAACCTTGATCCTTAACCCGAACCCTAACCCTAACCCTAAATCTAATTCTCAGTCTTCTTGCTTTCTTAGAGTTTAGAAAGCCTACAATCCTCCCATGCCATGCGTGAAAGGAGGCTCTTCCACTGTGTCCTGAATGAACCGCCGGGGCCCATAACCAGAGTACGATAGAGTGGGTTCCTGGTGACAATCCCAGCCCCCTAACTCCCCCCCCGCCTAATGCAGACAAGGCCCGTGCCCTAAGCATAAACTCTACACCTCACCCAAAACTCTAACCCTGAAAATAACATTTAACCCTGATTCTATTGCTCACCTTAGAATGTAAACCTCACCGTAACCTGAACTTTAACCTCTTATCCTAACGTTAATGCATAACACTTACCCTGAGATTAACCCCTATCCCATAATTCTAACCCTATCTCCTAGTCATAACTGTGACAACTAATCCCTAACCCTAATTCTAAACCACTAACACTAACTGTTACCCTACGTAGTTACTGTTACGGTAACCTACTGTTACCCTAACACTGAACCTAACCCTTACTCCTAACGCCAAAGCTATGGCTAAAAATAATGCTAACCCTTGACCCTTTACCCTAACTCCTAACCCTAACCCTAATCCTAACCACTAAACCCAACCTTAGCTCTTAACCCTAACCCTAAACCTTACCCTGACGCCTAGACCTAACACTAACACTAAACTAACACCTAACCCTAATCATAACCCCTAAAGCTAACCCTAACCCCGAACCCTAAACCTAACTCTAACACTTAATACTAACTATATCCCTAACCCCTAACCCCAACCCTAACCCTAACCGTTAACCCTCACCCTAACCCTTAAACCGGACCCTAACACTAAATCTTAACCCTAAAGCTACGCCCAACCCTTAACCATAATCCTATCCCTTAACCCTAAACCTAACCCCTAACCCTAAACCTAACACTAACCCCAATCCTAATTCTAACCATAGCCCTTAATACATCACTACGCCTAACCCCTAACCCTAACCCTAACCCCTAATGCTAACCCTAACACTGAACCCTAAACCTAAACCTATCCCTAACCCTTAAACATAACTCTATCCCTAACCAATAATCCTAAGCCTAATCTTTAACCCTCACCCTAGAGCTTAACTCAAACCGTAACCCTAAGCCTAAACCCCAACCCTAACACTTAACACAAACCCTAAGCCTAAACACTTAACGCCAATCCTATCCTTTAACCCTAACACTAACCCTGATGCCTAATCCTAACCCTAACACTAACCCCAACCATAAATCTAACCCTAGCCCCTAACGCAAAACTAACCCCTAACCCTAACACTAACCCTAAATCCTAGTCCCTAACCACTAAACCTCACTTGAACCCTAACCCCTAACACCAAACCCTTAACCCTAACCATAACCCTATTTCTCACACTACTTCCATTCTCAGAGTTAACCAAGCCTAAAATACAACCATGCAATGCGTGAGTAGAGTTTCCGCATGAGTCCTGCAAGTAGGTCTGGGCCAAAGGCCCAGGATCCGATGGTGTGGTGTCGCATGGAAACATTCTGCACCCTTCTCACCATAGATTACACAGGTCCTGTACCCTTAAACTAACCGCCAAATCAAAGCCCAAACACTGACCCTAACCCCTAACCCTACCTAAGCCCTGACCCTAATGCCCAACACTAACACTAAACGCTTACCCTAAACCTAACCCCTAAATGTATCCTTAACCATGAACCCTAAACCTAACCCAAACCCCTAACCCTAACCATAACACTTAACTCTAACCCTAAACCTAACATGAACACTTAACCCTAACCCTAACCCATAAACCTGACACTTAACCTTAACCCTAACCGTTAACCCTCACACTAAACCTTAACCCTAACCCTAATCCTAATCTTTAAGCCTAAACCTAGCACTTAACCCTTACCCTGTACCAAAACCTAACCCCTAATCTTAACCCTAAGCTTAAACCTTAAAGCTTAACCCTAAACCTAACTGTAACTGTTAAACCTAACACTAACCTTTAACCCTGACCCTAACTGAAACCCCTAACCCTAAGCCCTCACCATAACAGTAACCTATATTGCTAACCCTAACCCTAATCCTAGCCCTAAATTTAATTCTCAGACTTCTTGCTTTCTCAGAGTTTACAAAGCCTACAATCCTCCCATGCCATGTGTAGAAGGAGGCTTGGCCACTGTGTCCGGCATGAAACCAAGGGGCCCATACCCAGTGTATGATAGAGTGGCTTCCGGCATCTATCCCAGCCCTCTAAGCCCCCTCCTAGAGCAGAGAGGGCTCGTGATATAAGCATAAACACTACCCCTCACCCATAACCCTAACCCTGAACATCACAGCTCACCCTGATACTATTGCTCACCTTAACACATCAACGTCACCATAACTCTAACTTGAACCTGTTATCCTAACGTTAATGCATAAGACTTACCCTAAGAACAACCCCTATCCCTTAATTCTAACCCTAACTCCTAGCCACAATTGTAACACCTAATCCCTAAGGCTAATTCAAAACTGCTAAACATTACCTTATCCCTACAAACTAACCCTAACCCTAACCGCTAACCCTAACCGTACACCTAAAAATAACCGTAACACTTGACACTTAACCCTAACCCTTAACCCTGATCCTAATCCTAACAATTAAACCTAACCCTAACTCTTAAGCCTAACACTAACACGTACCCTAATGCCTAGACCTAACCCTAAGAGTAAACGTAACCCCTAACCCTAACCCTAATCCCTAATGCTAACCCTAACACTGAACCCTAATCCTAAGCCTTAAACCTAACTCTATCCTTAACCCATAACCCTAGCCCTAACCGTTAACCCCACACTAACCCTTAACTCGAACTGTAACCCTAACCCTTAAAACTAAACCTAACACTTAACGCTAACCCTAAGCCTTAACGCTTAACCCTTATCCTATCCCTTAACCCTAACCCTAACCCATAACGCTAACCCTAACCCCACTCTAAATCTAACCCTAGCCCCTAACCCAACCCTAACCCCTAAGCCCTAACCCTATCACTAAACCCAACACCTACTCCCTAACCCCTAATCCTCACTCGAAACTTAAGCCCTAACCCTAAGCCCTCTCCCTGACTAATCTTCATCCCTAACCCTAACCATAATCCTAACCCTAAATCTAATTCTCAGACTTCTTGCTATCTCAGAGTTTTAAAAGCCTACAATTCTCCAAAGCCATGCGTGAAAGCTGGCTCTGCCACAGTGTCCTGCATGAAACCCAGGAGCCCATACTCTGTGTACAATAGAGTGGGTTCCCGGGGACAATCACAGCCCCCTAACTCCCCCTGCTAGTGCTGACAGGGCCCATGCCCTAAGCAAAAACCCTGCACCTCACCCATAACCCTAACCCTGAACATAACACCTAACCCTGATGTTATTGTTCACCTTAACACGTAAACCTCACTGTAACCCTAACTTTAACCCCTATCCTAATGTTATTGCATAACACTTACCCTAAGAACAAACCCTATCCCTTAATTCTAAGCCTAACTCCTAGCATAACCGTAACACCTAATCCCTAAACTTAATTCTAAACTGCTAAACATTACCTTCACCCTACAAACAACCCTAACACTAACCCTAACTCTAACCGCTAACCCTAACCCTAACCATTACCCTGATCATAATCCTAACAATTAAACCTAACCCTAATTCTTAACCCTAACACGAACCATTACCATAATGCCTAGACCTAACCCTAACTGTAACCCTAACCCCTAACCCTAACCCTAACCGCTAATGCTAACCCTAACCCCGAACCCTAAACCTAACCCTAACCCTATCCCTTAAACCTATTACTATCCCTAAACCATTACCCTAATCGCAACTGTTAACCCTCACTCTCACCCTTAACTTGGACCGAAACCCTAACCCTTAACCCTAACCTTAACCCTTACTGCTAATCTTAAGCCTTCACCCTTTACCTTAATCCTATCTTGTAAACCTAACCCTAACGCTGACCCCTAACCCACCTGAACATTAACCCTAAACCTAAATCTAACGCTAGCCCCTTACAAAAACCTAACACCTAACCCCTGACACACTAATCCTAACTTCTAATTCCTAACCACTAAACTTCACTCAAACCCAAACCTCTAACCCCAAACACATAACCCTAACCATAACCCTAATTCTCACACTTCCTTCGTTCTCAGAGTTGACCAAGCCTACAATAGAGCCATGCCACGAGTGAGAAGAGGCTCTGCCTGAGTCCTGCATGTAGGTCTGGGCCCAAGGCCCAAGTACGATGGTGTGGTGTTGAGGCGACCCAGTCTGCACCCTTCCCACCATAGATTAAACAGAGCATGTGCCCTTAAACTAACCACTAAATCTAAGCCCTAACACTAAACCTAAATCCTAACCCTAAACCTCGGCCCTTATCCTAACGCCCAACAGTAACACTAAACACTCGCCCTAAACTTAACCCGTAACCCGAACCCCTAAATGTAACCCTAACCATGAACCCTAAACCTAACCCTAACTTCTAGCCATAACCATAACACTTAACTCTAAACCTAAATGTTACACGAAGCCTTATTCCTAACCCTAAGCCCAACCCTAACCCTTAATCTTGAACCTTACCATTAACCCTCACACTAACCCTTAACCCTAACCCTAATCCTAATCTTTAACCATAAAGCTAACACTGAAGCCTAACCCTGTGCCAAACGATAAAACCAAACCTTAACCCTAACCCTGAAACTTAACCATAAACGTAACTGTAACTGTTAAAAATAACACAAACCTTTAACCCTAACCCCTAACCCTAAGAGCCCACCCTAACACTAATCTTCCTCGCTAAACATTACCATAATCCTACCCCTAAATCTAATTGTCAGACTTCTTGCTTTCTCAGAGTTTAGAAAGCCTAAAATCCTCCCATGCCATGAGTAAAAGGGGGCTCTACCACTGTGTCCTGCATGAAACCCAGGAGCCCATATCCAGCATACGATAGAGTGGGTTCCCGGGGACAATCCCATCCCCCTAACCCCAGCCCCCCGCCCAGTGCAGACAGGGCCTGTACGCTAAGTATAAACACTACCCCTAACAGATAACCCTCACCCTGAATATAACACCTGACCCTGATCCTATTGCTCACCTTAAAACATAAACCTCCCCGTAACCCTAACTTATCCCCTTATCTTAACCTTAATGCATAACACCCTGAGAAGAAGCCCTATCCCATAATTCTAATCCTAATCCCCAGCCATAACCATAAGACCTCATCCCTAATTCTAAAATGCCAACCCTAAACTTCACCCTACAAACAACCCTAACCCTAACCCTAACCTCTAACCCTAAGCCCTCACCCTATCACTAATCTTCATCCCTAAACCGTACCGTAATCCTAACCCGAAATCTAATTCTCAGACTTCTTGCTTTCTCAGAGTTTTGAAAGCCTACAATCCTACTAAGCCATGCATGAAAGCCGGCTCTGCCACAGTGTCCTGCAAGAAACCCAGAGGACCATACACAGCGTACGATAGAGTGGGTTCCCAGCGACCACAACCGACCCCTAACATCGATTCCTAGGGCATACAGGGCCCATGCCCTAAGCATAAACACTACCCCTCACCCATAACCCTAACCCAGAACATAACACCTAACCCTGATCCTACTGCTCACCTTAACACGTAAACCTCACCATAACCCTAATTTTAACCCAATATCGTAACGTTAATGCATGACACCCTGAGAACAAGCCCTATACTGTAATTCTAACCCTAACTCCTAGCCATAAGCATAACACCTAATCTCTAATTCTGAAACACCAACCCTAACCTTAACCCTACCAACAACACTAACAGTAACCCTAACCCCTTACCCTAACCCTACGCCTAAAAATAACCGTAACCGTTGATCCTTAGTCATAACCCCTAACCTTAACCCTAACCCTTAACCCTAATCCCAATCCTAACCATTAAACATAACTCCAACTCTTAACCCAAACTCTAACCTTTACCTTAATGCCTAGAGTTCTAACCCCAACACTGACCTACAGTTAGAAGTAACACAAACCCATAATGCTAACCTTAAACCTGAACAATAAACCTAATCCTTAACCATAACACCCTAACCCTAACCCTAACACTTAACCCTGACCCTAACCCTAAACCTTAACCCTAACCCTGAACCCTAACCCTAAGCCTACACTTAACCCTAACCCTATCCATTAACCCTAACCGCTAACGATAACACTAACCCCAACCCTAAACCTACCCCTGGCCCCCTAACCCAGAATTAACACCGAACCCGTAACACTAACTCTACCCCTAACCACTAGCACCTAACCCTGACTCGAAACCTAACCCCTAACTCGAAACCCCTAACCCCAACCCTAACCTTAATTCTCACACTACTTCCATTCCCAGAGTGAAGCAAGCCTACAATACAGCCATGCCATGTGTGAGATGAGGCTCCGACTGAGTCCTGCATGTAGGTCTTGTCCCAGGGCCCAGGGAATGATGTTGTGCTTTCGTGGTGACTCCGACCACACCCCTCTCACCGTAGATTAACCAGGTCCTGTGCTCTTAAACTGACCGCTAAATCTAAGCTCTACCACCAACCCTAACCCCTGACCCTGAACTTAAGCCCCGAGCCTAAAGCCCAACACTAACTCTAAACCCTTACCCTAAACCTAATCCCTAACCCTAATGCTAACCCCTAAACGTAACCCTAACCGTGAACAGTAAACCTAACCCTAACCTCTAACACAAACCCTAACACATAACTCTAACCCTAAAACTAACCCTAACCCTTAACCCTAAACCTAAACCCTAACCCTAACCCTTAACCTTAATCTTAACCGTTAACTCTCATGCTAACCTTTAATGCTAACTCTAATCCTAATCTTCAAACCTAAACCTAACACAACCCTAACCCTGTACCAAAACCTAACCCCTCATCTTAACCCTATCTGCAAACCTCAACCCCAAAACGAACTGTAACCGTTAAACCTAACAGTAACCTTAAACCGTAACCCTAATCTGTAACCCTATTCCCTCACCATAACACTACACTTCATCCTGAACCCTAACCATAATCCTAACCCTAAATCTAATTCTCAGACTTCTTGCTTTCTTAGAGTTTAGAAAGCCTGCAATCCTCCCGTGCCATGTGTGAAAGGAGGCTCTACCACTGTGTCCTGCATGAAACCCACGGGCCCATACCCAGAGTCCGATACAGTGGGTTCCCGGTGACAATCCCAGCCCCCTAACCTCCCCCCAGCTTAATGCCGACAGGGCCCGTGCACTAAGCATAAATGATACCTTTAACAGATAACCCTAACCCTGAACATGGCACCTAACCCTGTTCCTATTTCTCCCCTTAACACGTAAACCTCACCGTGAGCCTAACTTTAACCTCTTAACGTAACGTTAATGCATAACCCATTCCCTGAGAACATCCCCTATCCCATAATTCTAACCCTATCTCCTAGTCATAACTGTAACACCTAATCCCTAACCCTAATTCTCCACCGCTAAGCCTAACCGTAACGCTGCCTACAACCCTAACACTGACAGGAACCCTTAGTTCTAACCCCAACGCTATGCCTAACAAAAGCCCTAACCCTTCACCCTTCACCCTAACCCCTAAGCATTACCCTAAGCTTTAACCGTAATCCTAATCCTAACCATTAAACCTAACCCTAGCTCTTAAAGCTAACCCTAAACCTTACCCTCACGACTAGACCTAACCCTGACACTAACCTAACACCTAACCCTAACCATAACCCCTAAAGCTAACCCTAACCCTGAACCCTAAACCTAACCCTAACACTGAACCTTCACTATATCCCTAACCCCTAAGCCTAATCCTAACTGTTAATCCTCACCCTAACACTTAAACTGGACCATAACACTAAACATTAACCCTAACACTAAACTTTAACCCTAACCATAAGCCCAACAATTAACCCTAATCCTATCCCCTAACCCTAAGCCCTAACCCTAAACCTAACCCTAACCCCAACCCTAACCCTTAAACTTGACCCTTACCATTAACCCTCACAGTAACCCTAATCCTAATCTTTAACCATAAAGCTAACACTGAAGCCTAACCCTGTGCCAAACGCTAAACCCAAACCTTAACCCTAACCCTGAAACTTAACCATAAACCTAACTGTAACTGTTACACCTAACACTAACCTCTAACCCTAACCCCTAACCCTAAGACCCCACCTTAACACTAACCCTAACCATAAACATTATCATAATCCTACCCCTAAATCTAATTCTCGGACTTCTTGCTTTCTTAGAGTTTAGAAAGCCTAAAATCCTCCCATGCCATGAGTAAAAGGGGGCTCTGCAGCTCTCTCTTGCATGAAACCAGGAGCCCATACCTAGCGTATGATAGAGTGGGTTCCCGGGGACAATCCCATCCCCCTAACCCCAGCCCCCCGCCCAGTGCAGACAGGGCCTGTACGCTAAGTATAAACACTACCCCTAACAGATAACCCTCACCCTGAACATAGCACCTGACCCTGATCCTATTGCTCACCTTAAAACATAAACCTCCCCGTAACCCTAACTTATCCCCTTATCTTAACCTTAATGCATAACACCCTGAGAAGAAGCCCTATCCCATAATTCTAATCCTAACCCCTAGCCATAACCGTAACACCTCATCCCTAATTCTAAAATGCCAACCCTAAACTTCACCCTGCCAACAACCCTAACCCTAACCCTAACCCCTAACCCTAAGCCCTCACCCTATCGCTAATCTTCATCCCTAAACCGTACCGTAATCCTAACCCTAAATCTAATTCTCAGACTTGCTTTCTCAGAGTTTTGAAAGCCTACAATCCTACTAAGCCATGCATGAAAGCCCGCTCTGCCACAGTGTCCTGCATGAAACCCAGAGGCCCATACACTGCGTACGATAGAGTGGGCTCCCAGCGACCATCACAGACCCCTAACTTCGCCTCCTAGTGCATACAGGGCCCGTGCCCTAAGCATAAACCCTACCCCACACCCATAACCCTAACCCAGAACATAACACCTAACCCTGATCCTACTGCTCACCTTAACACGTAAACCTCACCCTAACCTTAACTTAACCCCTTATCTTAACGATAATGCATGACACCCTGAGAACAAGCCCTATACCGTAATTCTAACCCTAACTCCTAGCCATAACCATAACACCTAATCCCTAATTCTGAAACGCCAACCCTAACCTTAACCCTACCGACAACACTAACACTAACCCTAAAACCCTTACCCTAACCCTACGCCTAAAAATAACCCTAACCATTGATCCTTAGTCATAACCCCTAAAGCTTAACCCTAACCCTTAACGCTAATCCCAATCCTAACCATTAAACATAACCCTACTTAACCCTAACCCTAACCTATACGCTAATGCCTAGAGATCTAACCCCAACACTGACCTACAGTTAACACTAACCCTAACCCCTAATCCTAACCTTAAACCTGAACCATAAACCTAACCCTTAACCCTAACCCTATTCCTAACCCCCTAACCCTAACCCTAACTGTTAAGCCTCACCCTAACCCTTAACCCTGACTCTAACCCTAAACCTTAACCCTAACCCTGAACCCTAACCCTAAGCCTAACCCTTAACCCTAACCCTATCCCTTAACCCTAACCCCTAACCCTAACGCTAACCCCAACCCTAAACCTAACCCTGGCCCCCAACCCAGACTTAACACCTAACCCCTAACACTAACTCTAAACCTAACCACAAATCCCTAGCACCTGACCCTGACTCGAAACCTAACCCCTAACTCGAAACCCCTAACCCCAAACCTAACCCTAATTCTCACACTACTTCCATTCCCAGAGTGAAGCAAGCCTACAATACAGCCATGCCATGTGTGAGATGAGGCTCTGCCTGAGTCCTGCATGTAGGTTTTGTCCCAAGGCCCAGGGAATGATGTTGTGCTTTTGTGGTGACTCCGACCACACCCCTCTCACCGTAGACTAACCAGGTCCTGTGCCCTTAAACTGACCGCTAAATCTAAGCCCTACCACCAACCCTAACCTCTGACCCTGAACCTAAGCCCCGAGCCTAAAGCCCAACACTAACTCTAAACACTTACCCTAAACCTAATCCCTAACCCTAATGCTAACCCCTAAACGTAACTCTAACCACGAACAGTAAACCTAACCCTAACCTCTAACACAAACCCTAACACATAACTCTAACCCTAAAACTAACCCTAACCCTTAACCCTAAACCTAAACCCTAACCCTAACCCTTAACCTTAATCTTAACCGTTAACTCTCATGCTAACCTTTAATCCTAACCCTAATCCTAATCTTCAACCCTAAACCGAACACAACCCTAAACCTGTACCAAACCCTGACCCCTCATCTTAACCCTATCCGCAAACCTAAACCCCAAAACGAACTGTAACCGTTAAACCTAACAGTAACCTTAAACCGTAACCCTAATCTGTAACCCCATCCCCTCACCATAACACTACACTTCATCCTGAACCCTAACCATAATCCTAACCCTAAATCTAATTCTCAGACTTCTTGCTTTCTTAGAGTTTAGAAAGCCTGCAATCCTCCCGTGCCATGTGTGAAAGGAGGCTCTACCACTGTGTCCTGCATGAAATCCACGGGCCCATACCCAGAGTCCGATACAGTGGGTTCCCGGTGACAATCCCAGCCCCCTAACCTCCCCCCAGCCTAATGCCGACAGGGCCCGTGCGCTAAGCATAAATGATACCTTTAACAGATAACCCTAACCCTGAACATGGCACCTAACCCTGTTCCTATTTCTCCCCTTAACACGTAAACCTCACCGTGAGCCTAACTTTAACCTCTTAACGTAACGTTAATGCATAACCCATTCCCTGAGAACATCCCCTATCCCATAATTCTAACCCTATCTCCTAGTCATCACTGTAACACCTAATCCCTAACCCTAATTCTCCACCGCTAAGCCTAACCGTAACGCTGCCTACAACCCTAACACTGACAGGAACCCTTAGTTCTAACCCCAACGCTATGCCTAACAAAAGCCCTAACCCTTCACCCTTCACCCTAACCCCTAAGCATTACCCTAACCTTTAACCGTAATCTTAATCCTAACCATTAAACCTAACCCTAGCTCTTAAAGCTAACCCTAAACCTTACCCTCACGACTAGACCTAACCCTGACACTAACCTAACTCCTAACCCTAACCATAACCCCTAAAGCTAACCCTAACCCTGAACCCTAAACCTAACCCTAACACTGAACCTTCACTATATCCCTAACCCCTAAGCCTAATCCTAACTGTTAACCCTCACCCTAACACATAAACTGGACCATAACACTAAACATTAACCCTAACACTAAACTTTAACCCTAACCATAAGCCCAACACTTAACCCTAATACT
>NW_027182890.1:257500-272500 GCF_041146395.1 Eulemur rufifrons
CTACCCGTAACCCTTAACACTATCCCTATCCGTGAACCTTAACCCTGACCTTAACCATTACACGCACCCAAGCATTTAACCCTGCCCCTAACACTAATCCTTAATGATAACCCTAACACTAAACCCTAACCCTAAGCCCAACACTTAACCCTAATCCTATCCCTTAACCCTAACCCTAACCCTAATGCTAACCCCTAAACGTAGCCCTAACCGTCACCAGTAAACCTAACCCTAACCTCTAACACAAACCATAGCACATAACTCTAACCCTAAAACTAACCCTAACCCAAACCCTAACCCTAAACCCTAACTCTTAACCTTAACCCTAAGCGTTAACTCTCACACTAACCTTTAATCCTAACCCTAATCCTAATCTTCAACCCTAAACCTAACACTTAACCCTAACTCTGTACCTAACCCTAACCACTCATCTTAACCCTAACCGTAAACCTCAACTCTAAACCAAAGTGTAACCGTTAAACCTAAGAGTAACCTTTAACCCTAACCCTATTCCATAACCCTAAGCCCTCACCCTAACAATAAACTTCATCCTTAACCCTAAACAGAATCCTAACCCTAAATCTAATTCTCAGACTTCTTGCATTCTTAGAGTTCAGAAAGCCTCAATCCTCCCATGCCATTCGTGAAAGGAGGCTCTACCACTGTGTCCTGCATGAAACCCACGGGCCCATACCCAGAGTATGATAGAGTGGGTTCCCGGGTACAATCCCAGTCCCCTAAACTCCCCCCGCCCGCCTAATGCAGACAGGGCCTGAGCGCTAAGCATAAACAATACCTTTAACAGATAACCCTAACCCTGAACATAACACCCAACCCAGTTCCTATTTCTCCCCTTAACACGTAAACCTCACCGTGCGCCTAACTTTAACCTCTTATCCTAACGTGAATGCATAACCCATTTCCTGAGAACAACCCCTATCCCATAATTCTAAACCTATCTCCTAGTCATCACTGTGACACCTAATCCCTAACCCTAATTCTAAACCGCTAACCCTAACCGTAACCCTACCTACAACCCTAACACTGACAGTAACCCTTACTTCTAACCCCAACGCTATGCCTAACAAAAACCCTAACCCTTGACCCTAACCCTTCACCCTAACCCTTAAGCCTTACCCTAACCCTTAACCCTAATCCTAACCCTAACCATTAAACCTAACCCTAGCTCTTAAAGCTAACCCTAAACCTTACCCTCACGACTAGACCTAACTCTGACACTAACCTAACACCTAACCCTAACCAGAACCCCTAAAGCTAACCCTGAACCCTATCCCTAACCCTAGCAGTAAACTTTAACCCTAAACCTAAGCCCAAACCGTAACCCTAATCCTATCCTTTTACCCTAAAACTAACCCCTAAACCTAATCCCTATACCTCACCGTAACTCTAACCCCAATCCTAATTCTAACCATACCCCTTCATAAAACACTAACTCCTAACCGCTAACCCTGACACTAACCAAAAACACTAATCACTAATCCCTAACCCTAACGCTTAACCTTTACCCTAACCGTTAACCCTCACCCCAAATCTTAACACTGACCCTAACCTTAACCTTTAACTCTAAGCCTAACCCTTAACCCTACAGTAAGGAAGACTCTTAATGCTAATGGGATCCCTTATCCCTAACCCTAACACTACAGCTAAAAATAACCCTAACCATTGATCCTTAAACATAACCCCTAACACTTACTTAAACCCCAAACCCTAACCCTAATCCTAAGCATTAAACGTAAGCCTATCTCTTAACCCTAACGCTAGCCCTTACCCTAACGCCTAGATCTAACCCTAAATCTAACCTACCGCCTAATCCTAACCTTAAGTCCTAATGCTAACTCTAACCCTGAACCCTAAACCTACCCGTAACCCTTAACACTAACCCTATCCTTGAACCTTAACCCTGACCCTAACCATTACCCGCACCCAAGCATTTAACCCTGACCCTACCCCTAATCCTTAATGATAACCCTAACGCTAAACCCTAACCCTAAGCCCAACACTTAACCCTAATCCTATCCCTTAACCCTAACCCTAATGCTAACCCCTAAACGTAACCCTCACCGTTACCAGTAAACCTAACCCTAACCTCTAACACAATCCATAGCACATAACTCTAACCCTAAAACGAACCCTAACCGTAACCCTAAACCTAAACTCTAACTCTTAACCTTAACCCTAAGCGTTAACTCTCACTCTAACCTTTAATCCTAACCCTAATCCTAATCTTCAACCCTAAACCTAACACTTAACCCTAACCCTGTACCAAACCCTAACCCCTCATCTTAACCCTAACCGTAAATCTCAACCCTAAACCAAATTGTAACCGTTAAACCTAAGAGTAACCTTTAACCCTAACCCTAATCCCTAACCCTAATCCCTCACCCTAACACTAAACTTCATCCTTAACCCTAACCAGAATCCTAACCCTAAATCTAATTATCAGCCTTCTTGCTTTCTTAGAGTTTAGAAAGCCTGCAATCCTCCCATGCCATGCGTGAAAGGAGGCTCTACCACTGTGTCCTGCATGAAACCCACGGGCCCATACCCAGAGTATGATAGAGTGGGTTCCCGGGTACAATCCCAGCCCCCTAAACTCCCCCCACCCGCCTAATGCATACAGGGCCCGTGCGCTAAGCATAAACAATACCTTTAACAGATAACCCTAACCCTGAACATAACACCGAACCCTGTTCCTATTTCTCCCCTTAACACGTAAACCTCACCGTGCGCCTAACTTTAACCTCTTATCCTAACGTTAATGCATAACCCATTTCCTGAGAACAACCCCATCCCATAATTCTAACCCTATCTCCTAGTCATCACTGTGACACCTAATCCCTAACCCTAATTCTAAACCGCTAACCCTAACCGTAACCCTACCTACAACCCTAACACTGACAGTAACCCTTACTTCTAACCCCAACGCTATGCCTAACACAAACCGTAACCCATGACCCTAAACCTTCACCCTAACCCCTAAGCCTTACCCTAACCCTTAACCCTAATCCTAATCCTAACCATTAAACCTAACCCTAGCTCTTAAAGCTAACCCTAAACCTTACCCTCACGAATAGACCTAACCCTGACACTAACCTAACACCTAACCCTAACCAGAACCCCTAAAGCTAACCCTGAACCCTATCCCTAACCCTAGCAGTAAACTTTAACCCTAAACCTAAGCCCAACCCGTAACCCTAATCCTATCCTTTTACCCTCAAACTAACCGCTATACCTAACCGCTATACCTCACCCTAACTCTCACCCAAATCCGAATTCTAACCATACCCCTTCATAAAACACTAACTCCTAACCGCTAACCCTAACACTAACCAAAAACCCTAATCACTAATCCCTAACCCTAACGCTTAACCTTTACCCTAACCGTTAACCCTCACCACAAATCTTAACCCTGACTCTAACCTTAACCTTTAACTCTAAGCCTAACCCTTAACCCTACAATAAGGAAGACCCTTAATGCTAACGGGATCCCTTATCCCTAACCCTAACACTACAGCTAAAAATAACCCTAACCTTTGATCCTTAAACTTAACCCCTAACACTTACTGTAACCCCAAATCCTAACCCTAATCCTTAGCATTAAACCTAACCCTATCTCTTAACCCTAACGCTAGCCCTTACCCTAACGCCTAGATCTAACCCTAAATCTAACCTACCGCCTAATCCTAACCTTAAGCCCTAATGATAAATCTAACCCTGAACCCTAAACCTACCCGTAACTCTTAACACTAACCCTATCCGTGCACCTTAACCCTGACCCTAACCATTACCCGCACCCAAGCATTGAACCGTGACCCTACCACTAATCCTTAATGCTAACCCTAACACTAAACCCTAACCCTAAGCCCAACACTTATCCCTAATGCTATAACTTAAACCTAACCCTAACCCTAATGCTAAGCCCTAAACGTAACCCTAAGCGTGACCAGTAAACCTAACCCTAACCTCTAACACAAACCATAGCACATAACTCTAACCCTAAAACGAACCCTAACCCTAACTCTTACCCCTAACTCTTAACCTTAACCCTAAGCGTTAACTCTCACGCTAATCTTTAATCCTAACCCTAATTCTAATCTTCAACCCTAAACCTAACACTTAACCCTAACCCTGTACCAAACCCTAACCCCTCATCTTAAACCTAACCGTAAACCTCAACCCTAAACCAAAGTGTAACCGTTAAACCTAAGAGTAACCTTTAACCCTAACCCTAATCCCTGACCCTAAGCCTTCACCCTAACACTAAACTTCATCCTTAACCCTAACCATAATCCTAACCCTAAATCTAATTCTCAGACTTCTTGCTTTCTTAGAGTTTAGAAAGCCTGCAATCCTCCCATGCCATGCGTGAAAGGAGGCTCTACCACTGTGTCCTGCATGAAACCCACGGGCCCATACCCAGAGTATGATAGAGTGGGTTCCCGGGTACAATCCCAGCCCCCTAAACTCCCCCCGCCCGCCTAATGCAGACAGGGCCCGTGCGCTAAGCATAAACAATACCTTTAACAGATAACCCTAACCCTGAACATAACACCCAACCCTGTTCCTATTTCTCCCCTTAACACGTAAACCTCACCGTGCGCCTAACTTTAACCTCTTATCCTAACCTTAATGCATAACCCATTTCCTGAGAACAACCCCTATCCCATAATTCTAACCCTATGTCCTAGTCATCACTGTGACACCTAATCCCTAACCCTAATTCTAAACCGCTAACCCTAACCGTAACCCTACCTACAACCCTAACACTGACAGTAACCCTTACTTCTAAACCCAACGCTATGCCTAACAAAAACCCCAACCCTTGACCCTAACCCTTCACCCTAACCCCTAACCCGTACCCTAACCCTTAACCCTAATCCTAATCCTAACCATTAAACCTAACCCTAGCTCTTAAAGCTAACCCTAAACCTTACCCTCACGACTAGACCTAACCCGGACACTAACCTAACACCTAACCCTAACCAGAACCCCTAAAGCTAACCCTGAACCCTATCCCTAACGCTAGCAGTGAATTTTAACCCTAAACCTAAGCCCAACCCGTAACCCTAATCCTATCCTTTTACCCTAAAACTAACCCCTGAACCTAACCCCTATACCTCACCCTAACTCTAACCCCAATCCTAATTCTAACCATACCCCTTCATAAAACACTAACTCCTAACCGCTAACCCTAACACTAACCAAAAACCCTAATCACTAATCCCTAACCCTAACGCTTAACCTTTACCCTAACCGTTAACCCTCACCCTAAATCTTAACACTGACCCTAACCTTAACCTTTAACTCTAAGCCTAACCATTAACCCTACAGTAAGGAAGACCCTTAATGCTAATGGGATCCCTTATCCCTAACCCTAACACTACAGCTAAAAATAACCCTAACCTTTGATCCTTAAACCTAACCCCTAACACTTACTTTAACCCCAATCCCTAACCCTAATCCTAAGCATTAAACCTAACCCTATCTCTTAACCCTAACGCTAGCCCTTACCCTAACGCCTAGATCTAACCCTAAATCTAACCTATCGCCTAATCCTAACGTTAAGCCCTAATGCTAACTCTAACCCTGAACCCTAAACCTACCCGTAACCCTTAACACTAACCCTATCCGTGAACTTTAACCCTGACACTAACCATTACCCGCACCCAAGCATTTAACCCTGACCCTACCCCTAATCCTTAATGATAAAACTAACACTAAACCCTAACACTACGCCCAACACTTAACCCTAATCCTATCCCTTAACCCTAACCCTAATGCTAACCCCTAAACGTAACCCTCACCCTGACCAGTAAACCTATCCCTAACCTCTAACACAAACCATAGCACATAACTCTAACCCTAAAACGAACCCTAAGACTAAGCCTAACCCTAAACCCTAACTCTTAACTTTAACCCTAAGCGTTAACTCTCACGCTAACCTTTAATCCTAACCCTAATCCTAATCTTCAACCCTAAACCTAACACTTAACCCTAACCCTGTACCAAACCCTAACCCCTCATCTTAACCCTAACCGTAAACCTCAACCCTAAACCAAAGTGTAACCGTTAAACCTAAGAGTAACCTTTAACCCTAACCCTAAGCCCTAACCCTAAGCCCTCACCCTAACACTAAACTTCATCCTTAACCCTAACCATAATCCTAACCCTAAATCTAATTCTCAGACTTCTTGCTTTCTTAGAGTTTAGAAGGCCTGCAATCCTCCCATGCCATGCGTGAAAGGAGGCTCTACCACTGTGTCCTGCATGAAACCCACGGGCCCATACCCAGAGTATGATAGAGTGGGTGCCCGGGTACAATCCCAGCCCCCTAAACTCCCCCCACCCGCCTAATGCAGACAGGGCCCGTGCGCTAAGCATAAACAATACCTTTAACAGATAACCCTAACCCTGAACGTAACACCCAACCCTGTTCCTATTTCTCCCCTTAACACGTAAACCTCACCGTGCGCCTAACTTTAACCTCTTATCCTAACGTTAATGCATAACCCATTTCCTGAGAACAACCCCTGTCCAATAATTCTAACCCTATCTCCTAGTCATCACTGTGACACCTAATCCCTAACCCTAATTCTAAACCGCTAACCCTAACCGTAACCCTACCTACAACCCTAACACTGACAGTAACCCTTACTTCTAACCCCAACGCTATGCCTAACAAAAACCCTAACCCTTCACCCTAACCCCTAAGCCTTACCCTAACCCTTAACCCTAATCCTAATGCTAACCATGAAACCTAACCCTAGCTCTTAAAGCTAACCCTAAACCTTACCCTCACGAATAGACCTAACCCTGACACTAACCTAACACCTAACCCTAACCAGAACCCCTAAAGCTAACCCTGAACCCTATCCCTAACCCTAGCAGTAAACTTTAACCCTAAACCTAAGCCCAACCCGTAACCCTAATCCTATCCTTTTACCCTAAAACTAACCCCTAAACCTAACCCCTATACCTCACCCTAACTCTAACCCCAATCCTAATTCTAACCATACCCCTTCATAAAACACTAACTCCTAACCGCTAACCCTAACACTAACCAAAAACCCTAATCACTAATCCCTAACCCTAACGCTTAACCTTTACCCTAACCGTTAACCCTCACCCTAAATCTTAACACTGACCCTAACCTTAACCTTTAACTTTAAGCTTAACCCTTAACCCTACATTAAGGAAGACCCTTAATGCTAATGGGATCCCTTATCCCTAACCCTAACACTACAGCTAAAAATAACCCTAACCTTTGATCCTTAAACCTAACCCCTAACACTTACTTTAACCCCAAACCCTAACCCTAATCCTAAGCATTAAACCTAAACCTATCTCTTAACCCTAACGCTAGCCCTTACCCTAAGGCCTAGATCTAACCCTAAATCTAACCTACTGCCTAATCCTAACCTTAAGCCCTAATGCTAAGTCTAACCCTGAACCCTAAACCTACCCGTAACACTTAACACTAACCCTATCCGTGAACCTTAACCCTGACCCTAACCATTACCCGCACCCAAGCATTTAACCCTGACCCTAACCCTAATCCTTAATGGTAACCCTAACACTAAACCCTAACCCTAAGCCCAACACTTATCCCTAATCCTATCCCTTAAACCTAACCATAACGCTAATGCTAACCCCTAAACGTAACCCTAACCGTGACCAGTAAACCTAACCCTAACCTCTAACACAAACCATAGCACATAACTCTAACCCTAAAACTAACCCTAACCCTAACTCTAAACCCTAACTCTTAACCTTAACACTAAGCGTTAACTCTCACGCTAACCTTTAATCCTAACCCTAATCCTAATCTTCAACCCTAAACCTAACACTTAACCCTAACCCTGTACCAAACCCTAACCCCTCATCTTAACCCTAACCGTAAACCTCAACCCTAAACCAAAGTGTAACCGTTAAACCTAAGAGTAACCTTTAACCCTAACCCTAATCCCTAACCCTAAGCCCTCACCCTAACACTAAACTTCATCCTTAACCCTAACCAGAATCCTAACCCTAAATCTAATTTTCAGACTTCTTGCTTTCTTAGAGTTTAGAAAGCCTGCAATCCTCCCATGCCATGCGTGAAAGGAGGCTCTACCACTGTGTCCTGCATGAAACCCACGGGCCCATACCCAGAGTATGATAGAGTGGGTTCCCGGGTACAATCCTAGCCCCCTAAACTCCCCCCGCCCGCCTAATGCAGACAGGGCCCGTGCGCTAAGCATAAACAATACCTTTAACAGATAACCCTAACCCTGAACGTAACACCCAACCCTGTTCCTATTTCTCCTCTTAACACGTAAACCTCACCGTGCGCCTAACTTTAACCTCTTATCCTAACGTTAATGCATAACCCATTTCCTGAGAACAACCCCTATCCCATAATTGTAACCCTATCTCCTAGTCATCACTGTGACACCTAATCCCTAACCCTAATTCTAAACCGCTAACCCTAACCGTAACCGTACCTACAACCCTAACACTGACAGTAACCCTTACTTCTAACCCCAACGCTATGCCTAAAAAAAACCCTAAACCTTCACCCTAACCCCTAAGCCTTACCCTAACCCTTAACCCTAATCCTAATCCTAACCATTAAACCTAACCCTAGCTCTTGAAGCTAACCCTAAACCTTACCCTCACGACTAGACCTAACCCTGATACTAACCTAACACCTAACCCTAACCAGAACCCCTAAAGCTAACCCTGAACCCTATCCCTAACCCTAGCAGTAAACTTTAACCCTAAACCTAAGCCCAACCCGTAACCCTAATCCTATCCTTTTACCCTAAAACTAACCCCTAAACCTAACCCCTATACCTCACCCTAACTCTAACCCCAATCCTAATTCTAACCATACCCCTTCATAAAACACTAACTCTTAACCGCTAACCCTAACACTAACCAAAAACCCTAATCACTAATCCCTAACCCTAACGCTTAACCTTTACCCTAACCGTTAACCCTCACCCTAAATCTTAACACTGACCCTAACCTTCACCTTTAACTCTAAGCCTAACCCTTAACCCTACAGTAAGGAAGACCCTTAATGCTAATGGGATCCCTTATCCCTAACCCTAACACTACAGCTAAAAATAACCCTAACCTTGGATCCTTAAACCTAACCCCTAACACTTACTTTAACCCCAAACCCTAACCCTAATCCTAAGCATTAAACCTAAACCTATCTCTTAACCCTAACGCTAGCCCTTACCCTAAGGCCTAGATCTAACCCTAAATCTAACCTACTGCCTAATCATAACCTTAAGCCCTAATGCTAAGTCTAACCCTGAACCCTAAACCTACCCGTAACACTTAACACTAACCCTATCCGTGAACCTTAACCCTGACCCTAACCATTACCCGCACCCAAGCATTTAACCCTGACCCTAACCCTAATCCTTAATGGTAACCCTAACACTAAACCCTAACCCTAAGCCCAACACTTATCCCTAATCCTATCCCTTAAACCTAACCATAACGCTAATGCTAACCCCTAAACGTAACCCTAACCGTGACCAGTAAACCTAACCCTAACCTCTAACACAAACCATAGCACATAACTCTAACCCTAAAACTAACCCTAACCCTAACTCTAAACCCTAACTCTTAACCTTAACACTAAGCGTTAACTCTCACGCTAACCTTTAATCCTAACCCTAATCCTAATCTTCAACCCTAAACCTAACACTTAACCCTAACCCTGTACCAAACCCTAACCCCTCATCTTAACCCTAACCGTAAACCTCAACCCTAAACCAAAGTGTAACCGTTAAACCTAAGAGTAACCTTTAACCCTAACCCTAATCCCTAACCCTAAGCCCTCACCCTAACACTAAACTTCATCCTTAACCCTAACCAGAATCCTAACCCTAAATCTAATTTTCAGACTTCTTGCTTTCTTAGAGTTTAGAAAGCCTGCAATCCTCCCATGCCATGCGTGAAAGGAGGCTCTACCACTGTGTCCTGCATGAAACCCACGGGCCCATACCCAGAGTATGATAGAGTGGGTTCCCGGGTACAATCCTAGCCCCCTAAACTCCCCCCGCCCGCCTAATGCAGACAGGGCCCGTGCGCTAAGCATAAACAATACCTTTAACAGATAACCCTAACCCTGAACGTAACACCCAACCCTGTTCCTATTTCTCCTCTTAACACGTAAACCTCACCGTGCGCCTAACTTTAACCTCTTATCCTAACGTTAATGCATAACCCATTTCCTGAGAACAACCCCTATCCCATAATTGTAACCCTATCTCCTAGTCATCACTGTGACACCTAATCCCTAACCCTAATTCCAAACCGCTAACCCTAACCGTAACCGTACCTACAACCCTAACACTGACAGTAACCCTTACTTCTAACCCCAACGCTATGCCTAACAAAAACCCTAAACCTTCACCCTAACCCCTAAGCCTTACCCTAACCCTTAACCCTAATCCTAATCCTAACCATTAAACCTAACCCTAGCTCTTGAAGCTAACCCTAAACCTTACCCTCACGACTAGACCTAACCCTGATACTAACCTAACACCTAACCCTAACCAGAACCCCTAAAGCTAACCCTGAACCCTATCCCTAACCCTAGCAGTAAACTTTAACCCTAAACCTAAGCCCAACCCGTAACCCTAATCCTATCCTTTTACCCTAAAACTAACCCCTAAACCTAACCCCTATACCTCACCCTAACTCTAACCCCAATCCTAATTCTAACCATACCCCTTCATAAAACACTAACTCTTAACCGATAACCCTAACACTAACCAAAAACCCTAATCACTAATCCCTAACCCTAACGCTTAACCTTTACCCTAACCGTTAACCCTCACCCTAAATCTTAACACTGACCCTAACCTTCACCTTTAACTCTAAGCCTAACCCTTAACCCTACAGTAAGGAAGACCCTTAATGCTAATGGGATCCCTTATCCCTAACCCTAACACTACAGCTAAAAATAACCCTAACCTTTGATCCTTAAACCAAACCCCTAACACTTACTTTAACCCCAAACCCTAACCCTAATCCTAAGCATTAAACCTAAACCTATCTCTTAACCCTAACGCTAGCCCTTACCCTAAGGCCTAGATCTAACCCTAAATCTAACCTACTGCCTAATCCTAACCTTAAGCCCTAATGCTAAGTCTAACCCTGAACCCTAAACCTACCCGTAACACTTAACACTAACCCTATCCGTGAACCTTAACCCTGACCCTAACCATTACCCGCACCCAAGCATTTAACCCTGACCCTAACCCTAATCCTTAATGGTAACCCTAACACTAAACCCTAACCCTAAGCCCAACACTTATCCCTAATCCTATCCCTTAAACCTAACCATAACGCTAATGCTAACCCCTAAACGTAACCCTAACCGTGACCAGTAAACCTAACCCTAACCTCTAACACAAACCATAGCACATAACTCTAACCCTAAAACTAACCCTAACCCTAACTCTAAACCCTAACTCTTAACCTTAACACTAAGCGTTAACTCTCACGCTAACCTTTAATCCTAACCCTAATCCTAATCTTCAACCCTAAACCTAACACTTAACCCTAACCCTGTACCAAACCCTAACCCCTCATCTTAACCCTAACCGTAAACCTCAACCCTAAACCAAAGTGTAACCGTTAAACCTAAGAGTAACCTTTAACCCTAACCCTAATCCCTAACCCTAAGCCCTCACCCTAACACTAAACTTCATCCTTAACCCTAACCAGAATCCTAACCCTAAATCTAATTTTCAGACTTCTTGCTTTCTTAGAGTTTAGAAAGCCTGCAATCCTCCCATGCCATGCGTGAAAGGAGGCTCTACCACTGTGTCCTGCATGAAACCCACGGGCCCATACCCAGAGTATGATAGAGTGGGTTCCCGGGTACAATCCTAGCCCCCTAAACTCCCCCCGCCCGCCTAATGCAGACAGGGCCCGTGCGCTAAGCATAAACAATACCTATAACAGATAACCCTAACCCTGAACGTAACACCCAACCCTGTTCCTATTTCTCCTCTTAACACGTAAACCTCACCGTGCGCCTAACTTTAACCTCTTATCCTAACGTTAATGCATAACCCATTTCCTGAGAACAACCCCTATCCCATAATTCTAACCCTATCTCCTAGTGATCACTGTGACACCTAATCCCTAACCCTAATTCCAAACCGCTAACCCTAACCGTAACCCTACCTACAACGCTAACACTGACAGTAACCCTTACTTCTAACCCCAACGCTATGCCTAATAAAAACCCTAAACCTTCACCCTAACCCCTAAGCCTTACCCTAACCCTTAACCCTAATCCTAATCCTAACCATTAAACCTAACCCTAGCTCTTAAAGCTAACCCTAAACCTTACCCTCACGACTAGACCTAACCCTGACACTAACCTAACACCTAACCCTAACCAGAACCCCTAAAGCTAACCCTGAACCCTATCCCTAACCCTAGCAGTAAACTTTAACCCTAAACCTAAGCCCAACACGTAACCCTAATCCTATCCTTTTACCCTAAAACTAACCCCTAAACCTAACCCCTATACCTCACCCTAACTCTAACCCCAATCCTAATTCTAACCATACCCCTTCATAAAACACTAACTCCTAACCACTAACCCTAACACTAACCAAAAACCGTAATCACTAATCCCTAACCCTAACGCTTAACCTTTACCCTAACCGTTAACCCTCACCCTAAATCTTAACACTGACCCTAACCTTAACCTTTAACTTTAAGCTTAACCCTTAACCCTACATTAAGGAAGACCCTTAATGCTAATGGGATCCCTTATCCCTAACCCTAACACTACAGCTAAAAATAACCCTAACCTTTGATCCTTAAAACTAACCCCTAACACTTACTTTAACCCCAAACCCTAACCCTAATCCTAAGCATTAAACCTAAACCTATCTCTTAACCCTAACGCAAGCCCTTACCCTAAGGCCTAGATCTAACCCTAAATCTAACCTACTGCCTAATCCTAACCTTAAGCCCTAATGCTAAGTCTAACCCTGAACCCTAAACCTACCCGTAACACTTAACACTAACCCTATCCGTGAACGTTAACCCTGACCCTAACCATTACCCGCACCCAAGGATTTAACCCTGACCCTAACCCTAATCCTTAATGGTAACCCTAACACTAAACCCTAACCCTAAGCCCAACACTTATCCCTAATCCTATCCCTTAAACCTAACCATAACGCTAATGCTAACCCCTAAACGTAACCCTAACCGTGACCAGTAAACCTAACCCTAACCTCTAACACAAACCATAGCACATAACTCTAACACTAAAACGAACCCTAACCCTAACTCTAAACCCTAACTGTTAACCTTAACACTAAGCGTTAACTCTCACGCTAACCTTTAATCCTAACCCTAATCCTAATCTTCAACCCTAAACCTAACACTTAACCCTAACCCTGTACCAAACCCTAACCCCTCATCTTAACCCTAACCGTAAACCTCAACCCTAAACCAAAGTGTAACCGTTAAACCTAAGAGTAACCTTTAACCCTAACCCTAATCCCTAACCCTAAGCCCTCACCCTAACTCTAAACTTCATCCTTAACCCTAACCAGAATCCTAACCCTAAATCTAATTCTCAGACTTCTTGCTTTCTTAGAGTTTAGAAAGCCTGCAATCCTCCCATGCTATGCGTGAAAGGAGGCTCTACCACTGCGTCCTGCATGAAACCCACGGGCCCATACCCAGAGTATGATAGAGTGGGTTCCCGGGTACAATCCCAGTCCCCTAAACTCCCCCCGCCCGCCTAATGCAGACAGGGCCCGTGCGCTAAGCATAAACAATACCTTTAACTGATAACCCTAACCCTGAACGTAACACCCAACCCTGTTCCTATTTCTCCTCTTAACACGTAAACCTCATCGTGCGCCTAACTTTAACCACTTATCCTAACGTTAATGCATAACCCATTTCCTGAGAACAACCCCTATCCCATAATTGTAACCCTATCTCCTAGTCATCACTGTGACACCTAATCCCTAACCCTAATTCCAAACCGCTAACCCTAACCGTAACCGTACCTACAACCCTAACACTGACAGTAACCCTTACTTCTAACCCCAACGCTATGCCTAACAAAAACCCTAAACCTTCACCCTAACCCCTAAGCCTTACCCTAACCCTTAACCCTAATCCTAATCCTAACCATTAAACCTAACCCTAGCTCTTGAAGCTAACCCTAAACCTTACCCTCACGACTAGACCTAACCCTGACACAAACCTAACACCTAACCCTAACCAGAACCCCTAAAGCTAACCCTGAACCCTATCCCTAACCCTAGCAGTAAACTTTAACCCTAAACCTAAGCCCAACCCGTAACCCTAATCCTATCCTTTTACCCTAAAACTAACCCCTAAACCTAACCCCTATACCTCACCCTAACTCTAACCCCAATCCTAATTCTAACCATACCCCTTCATAAAACACTAACTCTTAACCGATAACCCTAACACTAACCAAAAACCCTAATCACTAATCCCTAACCCTAACGCTTAACCTTTACCCTAACCGTTAACCCTCACCCTAAATCTTAACACTGACCCTAACCTTCACCTTTAACTCTAAGCCTAACCCTTAACCCTACAGTAAGGAAGACCCTTAATGCTAATGGGATCACTTATCCCTAACCCTAACACTACAGCTAAAAATAACCCTAACCTTTGATCATTAAACCTAACCCCTAACACTTACTTTAACCCCAAACCCTAACCCTAATCCTAAGCATTAAACCTAAACCTATCTCTTAACCCTAACGCTAGCCCTTACTCTAAGGCCTAGATCTAACCCTAAGTCTAACCTACCGCCTAATCCTAACCTTAAGCCCTAATGCTAACTCTAACCCCGAACCCTAAACCTACCCGTAACCCTTAACACTAACACTATCCGTGAACCTTAACCCTGACCCTAACCATTACCCGCACCCAAGCATTTAACCCTGA
>NW_027182890.1:277500-297500 GCF_041146395.1 Eulemur rufifrons
GTTAATGCATAACCCATTTCCTGAGAACAACCCCTATCCCATAATTCTAACCCTATCTCCTAGTCATCACTGTGACACCTAATCCCTAACCCTAATTCTAAACCGCTAACCCTAACCGTAACCCTACCTACAACCCTAACACTGACAGTAACCCTTCCTTCTAACCCCAACGCTATGCCTAACAAAAACCCTAACCCTTGACCCTAACCCTTCACCCTAACCCCTAAGCCTTACCCTAACCCTTAACCCTAATCCTAATCCTAACCATTAAACCTAACCCTAGCTCTTAAAGCTAACCCTAAACCTTACCCTCACGACTAGACCTAATCCTGACACTAACCTAACACCTAACCCTAACCAGAACCCCTAAAGCTAACCCTGAACCCTATCCCTAACCCTAGCAGTAAACTTTAACCTTAAACCTAAGCCCAACCCGTAACCCTAATCCTATCCTTTTACCCTAAAACTAACCCCTAAACCTAACCCCTGTACCTCACCCTAACTCTAACCCCAATCCTAATTCTAACCATACCGCTTCATAAAACACTAACTCCTAACCGCTAACCCTAACACTAACCAAAAACCCTAATCAATAACACCTAACCCTAACGCTTAACCTTTACCCTAACCGTTAACCCTCACCCTAAATCTTAACACTGACCCTAACCTTAACCTTTAACTCTAAGCCTAACCCTTAACCCTACAGTAAGGAAGACCCTTAATGCTAATGGGATCCCTTATCCCTAACCCTAACACTACAGCTAAAAATAACCCTAACCTTGGATCCTTAAACCTAACCCCTAACACTTACTTTAACCCCAAACCCTAACCCTAATCCTAAGCATTAAACCTAACCCTATCTCTTAACCCTAACGCTAGCCCTTACCCTAACGCCTAGATCTAACCCTAAATCTAACTTACCGCCTAATCCTAGCCTTAAGCCCTAATGCTAAATCTAACCATGAACCCTAAACCTACCCGTAACCCTTAACACTAACCCTATCCTTGAACCTTAACCCTGACCCTAACCATTACCCGCACCCAAGCATTTAACCCTGACCCTAACCCTAATCCTTAATGCTAACCCTAACACTAAACACTAACCCTAAGCCCAACACTTATCCCTAATCCTATCCCTTAACCCTAACCCTAAGCCTAACCCTAATGCTACCCCCTAAGCGTAACCCTAACCGTGACAGTAAACCTAAACCTAACCTCTAACACAAACCATAGCACATAACTCTAACCCTAAAACTATCCCTAACCCTAACCCTAACCCTAAACCCTAACTCTTAACCTTAACCCTAAGCGTTAACTCTCACGCTAACCTTTAATCCTAACCCTAATCCTAATCTTCAACCCTAAACCTTACACTTAACCCTAACCCTGTACCAAACCCTAACCCCTGATCTTAACCCTAACCGTAAACCTCAACCCTAAACCAAAGTGTAACCGTTAAACCTAACAGTAACCTTTAACCCTAACCCTAATCCCTAACCCTAAGCCCTCACCCTAACACTAAACTTCATCCTTAACCCTAACCATAATCATACCCCTAAATCTTATTCTCAGACTTCTTGCTTTCTTAGAGTTTAGAAAGCCTGCAATCCTCCCATGCCATGCGTGAAAGGAGGCTCTACCACTGCGTCCTGCATGAAACCCATAGGCTCATACCGAGAGTATGATAGAGTGGGTTCCCGGGTACAATCCCAGCCCCCTAAACTCCCCCTGCCCGCCCAATGAAGATAGGGCCCGTGCGCTAAGCATAAACAATACCTTTAACAGATAACCCTAACCCTGAACATAACACCCAACCCTGTTCCTATTTCTCCCCTTAACACGTAAACCTCACCGTGCGCCTAACTTTAACCTCTTATCCTAACGTTAATGCATAACCCATTTCCTGAGAACAACCCCTATCCCATAATTCTAACCCTATCTCCTAGTCATCACTGTGACACCTAATCCCTAACCCTAATTCTAAACCGCTAACCCTAACCCTAACCCTACCTACAACCCTAACACTGACAGTAACCCTTACTTCTAACCCCAACGCTATGCCTAACAAAAACCCTAACCCTTGACACTAACCGTTCACCCTAACCCCTAAGCGTAACCCTAACCCTTAACCCTAATCCTAATCCTAACCATTAAACCTAACCCTAGCTCTTAAAGCTAACCCTAAACCTTACCCTCACGACTAGACCTAACCCTGACACTAACCTAACACCTAACCCTAACCAGAACCCCTAAAGCTAACCCTGAACCCTATCCCTAACCCTAGCAGTAAACTTTAACCCTGAACCTAAGCCCAACCCGCAACCCTAATCCTATCCTTTTACCCTAAAACTAACCCCTAAATCTAACCCCTATACCTCACCCTAACTCTAACCCCAATCCTAATTCTAACCATACCCCTTCATAAAACACTAACTCTTAACCGCTAACCCTAACATTAACCAAAAACCCTAATCACTAATCCCTAACCCTAACGCTTAACCTTTACCCTAACCGTTAACCCTCACCCTAAATCTTAACACTGACCCTAACCTTAACCTTTAACTCTAAGCCTAACCCTTAAACCTACAGTAAGGAAGACCCTTAATGCTAATGGGATCCCTTATCCCTAACCCTAACACTACAGCTAAAAATAACCCTAAGCTTTGATCCTTAAACCTAACCCCTAACACTTACTTTAACCCCAAACCCTAACCCTAATCCTAAGCATTAAACCTAACCCTATCTCTTAACCCTAACGCTAGCCCTTACCCTAAGGCCTAGATCTAACCCTAAGTCTAACCTACCGCCTAATCTTAACCTTAAGCCCTAATGCTAACTCTAACCCCGAACCCTAAACCTACCCGTTACCCTTAACACTAACCCTATCCGTGAACCTTAACCCTGACCCTAACCATTACCCGCACCCAAGCATTTAACCCTGACCCTAACCCTAATCCTCAATGCTAACCCTAACACGAAACCCTAACCCTAAGCCCAACTCTTATCCCTAATCCTATCCCTTAAACCTAACCCTAATGCTAACCCCTAAACGTAACCCTCACCGTGACCAGTAAACCTAACCCTAACCTCTAACACAAACCATAGCACATAACTATAACCCTAAAACTAACCCTAACCCTAACCCTAACCCTAAACCCTAACACTTAACCTTAACCCTAAGCGTTAACTCTCACGCTAACCTTTAATCCTAACCCTAATCCTAATCTTCAACCCTAAACCTAACACTTAACCCTAACCCTGTACCAAACCCTAACCCCTCATCTTAATCCTAACAGTAAACCTCAACCGTAAACCAAAGTGTAACCGTTAAACCTAAGAGTAACCTTTAACCCTAACCCTAATCCCTAACCCTAAGCCCTCATCCTAACACTAAACTTCATCCTTAACCCTAACCAGAATCCTAACCCTAAATCTAATTCTCAGACTTCTTGCTTTCTTAGAGTTTAGAAAGCCTGCAATCCTCCCATCCCATGCGTGAAAGGAGGCTCTACCACTGTGTCCTGCATGAAACCCACGGGCCCATACCCAGAGTATGATAGAGTGGGTTCCCGGGTACAATCTCAGCCCCCCAAACTCCCCCCGCCCAACTAATGCAGACAGGGCCCGTTCGATAAGCGTAAACAATATCTTTAACATATAACCCTAACCCTGAACATAACACCCAACCCTGTTCATATTTCTCCCCTTAACACGTAAACCTCACCGTGCGCCTAACTTTAACCTCTTATCCTAACGTTAATGCATAACCGATTTCCTGAGAACAAGCCTATCCCCTAATTCTAACCCTATGTCCTAGTCATCACCGTGACACCTAATCCCTAACCCTAATTCTAAACCGCTAACCCTAACCGTAACCCTACCTACAACCCTAACACTGACAGTAACCCTTACTTCTAACCCCAACGCTATGCCTAACAAAAACCCTAACCCTTGACCCTAACCCTTCACCCTAACCCCTAAGCCTTACCCTAACCCTTAACCCTAATCCTAATCCTAACCATTAAACCTAACCCTAGCTCTTAAAGCTAACCCTAAACCTTACCCTCACGACTAGACCTAACCCTGACACTAACCTAACACCTAAACCTCACCAGAACCCATAAAGCTAACCTTGAACCCTATCCCTAACCCTAGCAGTAAACTTTAACCCTAAACCTAAGCCCAACCCGTAACCCTAATCCTATCCTTTTACCCTAAAACTAACCCCTAAACCTAACCCGTATACCTCATCCTAACTCTAACCCCAATCTTAATTCTAACCATACCCCTTTATAAAACACTAACTCCTAACCGCTAACCCCAACACTAACCAAAAACCCTAATCACTAATCCCTAACCCTAACGCTTAACCTTTACCCTAACCGTTAACCCTCACCCTAAATCTTAACACTGACCCTAACCTTAACCTTTAACTCTAAGCCTAACCCTTAACCCTACAGTAAGGAGGACCGTTAATGCTAATGGGATCTCTTATCCCTAACCCTAACACTACAGCTAAAAATAACCCTAACCTTGGATCCTTACACCTAACCCCTAACACTTACTTTAACCCCAAACCCTAACCCTAATCCTAAGCATTAAGCCTAACCCTATCTCTTAATCCTAACGCTAGCCCTTACCCTAACGCCTAGATCTAACCCTAAATCTAACCTACCGCCTAATCCTAACCTTAAGCCCTAATGCTAACACTTTGCCTGAACCCTAAACCTACCCGTAACCCTTAACACTAACCCTATCCGTGAACCTTAACCCTGACCCTAATCATTACCCGCACCCAAGCATTTAACCCTGATTCTAACCCTAATCCTTAATGATAAAACTAACACTAAACCCTAACCCTAAGCCCAACACTTAACCCTAATCCTATCCCTTAACCCTAACCCTAACCCTAATGCTACCCCCTAAACGTAACCCTAACCTTGACCAGTAAACCTAACCCTAACCTCTAACACAAACTATAGCACATAACTCTAACGCTAAAACTAACCCTATCCCTAACCCTAACCCTAAACCCTAACACTTAACCTTAACCCTAAGCGTTAACTCTCACGCTAACCTTTAATCCTAACCCTAATCCTAATCTTCAACCCTAAACCTAACACTTAACCCTAACCCTGTACCAAACCCTAACCCCTCATCTTAATCCTAACAGTAAACCTCAACCCTAAACCAAAGTGTAACCGTTAAACCTAAGAGTAACCTTTAACCCTAACCCTAATCCCTAACCCTAAGCCCTCACCCTAACACTAAACTTCATCCTTAACCCTAACCAGAATCCTAACCCTAAATCTAATTCTCAGACTTCTTGCTTTCTTAGAGTTTAGAAAGCCTGCAATCCTCCCATGCCATGCGTGAAAGGAGGCTCTACCACTGTGTCCTGCATGAAACCCACGGGCCCATATCCAGAGTATGATAGAGTGGGTTCCCGGGTACAATCCCAGCCCCCTAAACTCCCCCCGCCCGCCTAATGCAGACAGGGCCCGTGCGCTAAGCATAAACAAAACCTTTAACAGATAACCCTAACCCTGAACGTAACACCCAACCCTGTTCCTATTTCTCCCCTTAACACGTAAACCTCACCGTGCGCCTAACTTTATCCTCTTATCCTAACGTTAATGCATAACCCATTTCCTGAGAACAACCCCTATCCCATAATTCTAACCCTATTTCCTAGTCATCACTGTGACACCTAATCCCTAACCCTAATTCCAAACCGCTAACCATAACCGTAACCCTACCTACAATCCTAAAACTGACAGTAACCCTTACTTCTAACCCCAACGCTATGCCTAACAAAAACCCTAACCCTTGACCCTAACCGTTCACCCTAACCCCTAAGCCTTACCCTAACCCTTAACCCTAATCCTAATCCTAACCATTAAACCTAACCCTAGCTCTTAAAGCTAACCCTAAACCTTACCCTCACGACTAGACCTAACCCTGACACTAACCTAACACCTAACCCTAACCAGAACCCCTAAAGCTAACCCTTAACCCTATCCCTAACCCTAGCAGTAAACTTTAACCCTAAACCTAAGCCCAACCCGTAACCCTAATCCTATCCTTTTACCCTAAAACTAACCCCTAAACCTAACCCCTATACCTCACCCTAACTCTAACCCCAATCCTAATTCTAACCATACCCCTTCATAAAACACTAACTCCTAACCGCTAACCCTAACACTAACCAAAAACCCTAATCACTAATCCCTAACCCTAACGCTTAACCTTTACCCTAACCGTTAACCCTCACCCTAAATCTTAACACTGACCCTAACCTTCACCTTTAACTCTAAGCCTAACCCTTAACCCTACAGTAAGGAAGACCCTTAATGCTAATGGGATCCCTTATCCCTAACCCTAACACTACAGCTTAAAATAACCCTAACCTTTGATCCTTAAACCTAACCCCTAACACTTACTTTAACCCCAAACCCGAACCCTAATCCTAAGCATTAAACCTAAACCTATTTCTTAACCCTAACGCTAGCCCTTACCCTAAGGCCTAGATCTAACACTAAGTCTAACCTACCGCCTAATCCTATCCTTAAGCACTAATGCTAACTATAACCCTGTACCCTAAACCTATCCGTAACCCTTAACACTAACCCTATCCGTGAACCTTAACCCTGACCCTAACCATTACCCGCACCCAAGCATTTAACCCTGACCCTAACCCTAATCCTTAATGCTAACCCTAACACTAAACCCTAACCCTAAGCCCAACACTTATCCCTAATCCTATCCCTTAACCCTAACCCTAACCCTAATGCTACCCCTTATACGTAACCCTAACCGTGACCAGTAAACCTAACCGTAACCTCTAACACAAACCATAGCACATAACTCTAACCCTAAAACTAACCCTAATCCTAACCCTAACCCTAAACCCTATCTCTTAACCTTAACCCTAAGCGTTAATTCTCACGCTAACCTTTAATCCTAACCCTAATCCTAATCTTCAACCCTAAACCTAACACTTAACCCTAACCCTGTACCAAACCCTAACCCCTCATCTTAACCCTAACCGTAAACCTCAACCCTAAACCAAAGTGTTACCGTTAAACCTAAGAGTAACTTTTAACCCTAACCCTAATCCCTAACCCTAAGCCCTCACCCTAACACTAAACTTCATCCTTAACCCTAACCAGAATCCTAACCCTAAATCTAATTCTCAGACTTCTTGCTTTCTTAGTGTTTAGAAAGCCTGCATTCCTTCCATGCCATGCGTGAAAGGAGGCTCTACCACTGCGTCCTGCATGAAACCCACGGGCCCATACCCAGAGTATGATAGAGTGGGTTCCCGGGTACAATCCCAGCCCCCAAAAATCCCCCCGCCCGTCCGATGCAGACAGGGCCCGTGCGCTAAGCATAAACAATACCTTTAACAGATAACCCTAACCCTGAACATAACACCCAACCCTGTTCCTATTTCTCCCCTTAACACGTAAACCTCACCGTGCGCCTAACTTTAACCCCTTATCCTAACCTTAATGCATAATCCATTTCCTGAGAACAACCCCTATCCCATAATTCTAACCCAATCTCCTAGTCATCACTGTGACACCTAATCCCTAACCCTAATTCTAAACCCTAACCCTAACCGTAACCCTACCTACAACTCTAACATTGACAGTAACCCTTACTTCTAACCCCAACGCTATGCCTAACAAAAACCCTAACCCTTCACCCTAACCCCTAAGCCTTACCCTAACCCTTAACCCTAATCCTAATCCTAACCATTAAACCTAACCCTAGCTCTTAAAGCTAAACCTAAACCTTACCCTCACGACTAGACCTAACCCTGACACTAACCTAACACCTAACCCTAACCAGAACCCCTAAAGCTAACCCTGAACCCTATCCCTAACCCCAGCAGTAAACTTTAACCCTAAACCTAAGCCCAACCCGTAACCCTAATCCTATCCTTTTACCCTAAAACTAACCCCTAAACCTAACACCTATACCTCACCCTAACTCTAACCCCAATCCTAATTCTAACCATACCCCTTCATAAAACACTAACTCCTAACCGCTAACCCTAACACTAACCAAAACCCTAATCACTAATCCCTAACCCTAACGCTTAACCTTTACCCTAACCGTTAACCCTCACCCTAAATCTTAACACTGACCCTAACCTTAACCTTTAACTCTAAGCCTAAACCTTAACCCTACAGGAAGGAAGACCCTTAATGCTAATGGGATCCCTTATCCCTAACCCTAACACTACAGCTAAAAATAACCCTAACCTTGGATCCTTAAACCTAACCCCTAACACTTACTTTAACCCCAAACCCTAACCCTAATCCTAAGCATTAAACGTAACCCTATCTCTTAACCCTAACGCTAGCCCTTACCCTAACGCCTAGATCTAACCGTAAATCTAACCTACCGCCTAATCCTAACCTTAAGCCCTAAGGCTAACACTAACCATGAACCCTAAACCTACCCGTAACCCTTAACACTAACCCTATCCGTGAACCTTAACCCTGACCCTAACCATTACCCGCACCGAAGCATTTAACCCTGACCCTAACCCTAATCCTTAATGCTAACCCTAACACTAAATCCTAACCCTAAGCCCAACACTTAACCCTAATCCTATCCCTTAACCCTAACCCTAACCCTAACCCTAATGCTAACCCCTAAAGGTAACCCTAACCGTGGCCAGTAAACCTAACCCTAACCTCTAACACAAACCATAGCACATAACTCTAACCCTAAAACTAACCCTAAACCTAACCATAAACTCTAACACTTAACCTTAACACTAAGCGTTAACTCTCACGCTAACCTTTAATCCTAACCCTAATGCTAATCTTCAACCCTAAACCTAACACTTAACCCTAACCCTGTACCAAACCCTAACCCCTCAACTTAACCCTAACCGTAAACCTCAACCCTAAACCAAAGTCTAACCGTTAAACCTGAGAGTAACCTTTAACCCTAACCCTAATCCCTAACCCTAAGCCCTCACCCTAACACTAAACTTCATCCTTAACCCTAACCAGAATCCTAAACCTAAATCTAATTCTCAGACTTCTTGCTTTCTTAGAGTTTAGAAAGCCTGCAATCCTCCCATGCCATGCGTGAAAGGAGACTCTACCACTGTGTCTTGCATGAAACCCACGAGCCCATACCCAGAGTACGATAGAGTGGGTTCCCGGGTAAAATCCCAGCCCCCTAAACTCCCCCCGCCCGCCTAATGCAGACAGGGCACGTGCGCCAAGCATAAACATTACCTTTAACAGATAACCCTAACCCTGAACATAACACCCAACCCTGTTCCTATTTCTCCCCTTAACACGTAAACCTCACCGTGCGCCTAACTTTAACCTCTTATCCTAACGTTAATGCATAACCCATTTCCTGAGAACAACCCCTATCCCATAATTGTAACCCTATTTCCTAGTCATCACTGTGACACCTAATCCCTAACCCTAATTCTAAACCGCTAACCCTAACCGTAACCCTACCTACAACCCTAACACTGACAGTAACCCTTACTTCTAACCCCAACGCTATGCCTAACAAAAAGCCTGACCCTTGACCCTAACCCTTCACCCTAACCCCTAAGCCTTACCCTAACCCTTAACCCTAATCCTAATCCTAACCATTAAACCTAACCCTAGCTCTTAAAGCTAACCCTAAACCTTACCCTCACGACTAGACCTAACCCTGACACTAACCTAACACCTAACCCTAACCAGAACCCCTAAAGCTAACCCTGAACTCTATCCCTAACCCTAGCAGTAAACTTTAACCCTAAACCTAAGCCCAACCCGTAACCCTAATCCTATCCTTTTACCCAAAACTAAGCCATAAACCTAACCCCTATACCTCACCCTAACTCTAACCCCAATCCTAATTCTAACCATACCCCTTCATAAAACACTAACTCCTAACCGCTAACACTAAGACTAACCAAAATCCCTAATCACTAATCCCTAACCCTAACGCTTAACCTTTACCCTGACCGTTAACCCTCACCCTAAATCTTAACACTGACCCTAACCTTAACCTTTAACTCTAAGCCTAACCCTTAACCCTACAGGAAGGAAGACCCTTAATGCTAATGGGATCCATTATCCCTAACCCTAACACTACAGCTAAAAATAACCCTAACCTTGGATCCTTAAACCTAACCCCTAACACTTACTTTAACCCCAAACCCTAACCCTAATCCTAAGCATTAAACCTAACCCTATCTCTTAATCCTAACGCTAGTCCTTACCCTAACGCCTAGATCTAACCCTAAGTCTAACCTACCGCCTAATCTTAACCTTAAGCCCTAATGCTAACTCTAACCCTGAACCCTAAACCTACCCGTAACCCTTAACACTAACCCTATCCGTGAACCTTAACCCTGACCCTAACCGTTACCCGCACCCCAGCATTTTACCCTGACCCTAACCCTAATCCTTAATGCTAACCCTAACACTAAACCCTAACCCTAAGCCCAACACTTATCCCTAATCCTATCCCTTAACCCTAACCCTAACCCTAATGCTACCCCCTAAACATAACCCTAACCGTGACCATTAAACCTAACCATAACCTCTAACACAAACCATAGCACATAACTCTAACCCTAAAACTAACCCTAACCCTAACCCTAACCCTAAACCCTAACTCTTAGCCTTAACACTAATCGTTAATTCTCACGCTAACCTTTAATCCTAACCCTAATCCTAATCTTCAACCCTAAACCTAACACTTAACCCTAACCCTGTACCAAACCCTAACCCCTCATCTTAACCCTAACCGTAAACCTCAACCCTAAACCAAAGTGTAACCGTTAAACCTAAGAGTAACCTTTAACCCTAACCCTAATCCCTAACCCTAAGCCCTCACCCTAACACTAAACTTCATCCTTAACCGTAACCAGAATCCTAACCCTAAATCTAATTATCAGTCTTCTTGCTTTCTTAGAGTTTAGAAAGCCTGCAATCCTCCCATGCCATGCGTGAAAGGAGGCTCTACCACTGTGTCCTGCATGAAACCCACGGGCCCATACCCAGAGTATGATAGAGTGGGTTCCCGGGTACAATCCCAGCCCCCTAAACTCCCCCCGCCCGCCTAATGCAGACAGGGCCCGTGCGCTAAGCATAAACAATACCTTTAACAGATAACCCTAACCCTGAACATAACACCCAACCCGGTTCCTATTTCTCCCCTTAACACGTAAACCTCACCGTGCGCCTAACTTTAACCTCTTATCCTAACGTTAATGCATAACCCATTTCCTGAGAACAACCCCTATCCCATAATTCTAACCCTATCTCCTAGTCATCACTGTGACACCTAATCCCTAACCCTAATTCTAAACCGCTAACCCTAACCGTAACCCTACCTACAACCCTAACACTGACAGTAACCCTTACTTCTAACCACAACGCTATGCCTAACAAAAACCCTAACCCTTGACCCTAACCCTTCACCCTAAACCCTAAGCCTTAACCTAACCCTAAACCTTAATCCTAATCCTAACCATTAAACCTAACCCTAGCTCTTAATGCTAACCCTAAACCTTACCCTCACGACTAGACCTAACCCTGACACTAACCTAACACCTAACCCTAACCATAACCCCTAAAGCTAACCCTAACCCTGAACCCTAAACCTAACCCTAACACTGAACCTTCACTATATCCCTAACCCCTAAGCCTAATCCTAAATGTTAACCCTCACCCTAACACTTAAACTGGACCATAACACTAAACATTAACCCTAACACTAAAGTTTAACCCTAACCATAAGCCCAACACTTAACCCTAATACTATCCCCTAACCCTAAGCCCTAACCCTAAACCTAACCCTAACCCCAACCCTAACCCTTAATCTTGACCCTTACCATTAACCCTCACACTAACCCTAATCCTAATCTTTAACCATAAAGCTGACACTGAAGCCTAACCCTGTGCCAAACGCTAAACCCAAACCTTAACCCTAACCCTGAAACTTAACCATAAACCTAACTGTAACTGTTACACCTAACCCTAACCTCTAACCCTAACCCCTAACCCTAAGACCCCACCTTAACACTAACCCTAACCCTAAACATTATCATAATCCTACCCCTAAATCTAATTCTCGGACTTCTTGCTTTCTTAGAGTTTAGAAAGCCTAAAATCCTCCCATGCCATGAGTAAAAGGGGGCTCTGCAGCTCTCTCTTGCATGAAACCAGGAGCCCATACCTAGCGTATGATAGAGTGGGTTCCCGGGGACAATCCCATCCCCCTAACCCCAGCCCCCTGCCCAGTGCAGACAGGGCCTGTACGCTAAGTATAAACACTACCCCTAACAGATAACCCTCACCCTGAACATAGCACCTGACCCTGATCCTATTGCTCACCTTAAAACATAAACCTCCCCTTAACCCTAACTTATCCCCTTATCTTAACCTTAATGCATAACACCCTGAGAAGAAGCCCTATCCCATAATTCTAATCCTAACCCCTAGCCATAACCGTAACACCTCATCCCTAATTCTAATATGCCAACCCTAACCTTCACCCTGCCAACAACCCTAACCCTAACCCTAACCCCTAACCCTAAACCCTCACCCTATCACTAATCTTCATCCCTAAACCGTACCGTAATCCTAACCCTAAATCTAATTCTCAGACTTGCTTTCTCAGAGTTTTGAAAGCCTACAATCCTACTAAGCCATGCATGAAAGCCCGCTCTGCCACAGTGTCCTGCATGAAACCCAGAGGCCCATACACTGCGTACGATAGAGTGGGCTCCCAGCGACCATCACAGACCCCTAACTTCGCCTCCTAGTGCATACAGGGCCCGTGCCCTAAGCATAAACCCTACCCCACACCCATAACCCTAACCCAGAACATAACACCTAACCCTGATCCTACTGCTCACCTTAACACGTAAACCTCACCCTAACCCTAACTTAACCCCTTATCTTAACGATAATGCATGACACCCTGAGAACAAGCCCTATACCGTAATTCTAACCCTAACTCCTAGCCATAACCATAACACCTAATCCCTAATTCTGAAACGCCAACCCTAACCTTAACCCTACCGACAACACTAACACTAACCCTAAAACCCTTACCTAACCCTACGCCTAAAAATAACCCTAACCATTGATCCTTAGTCATAACCCCTAAAGCTTAACCCTAACCCTTAACGCTAATCCCAATCCTAACCATTAAACATAACCCTACTTAACCCTAACCCTAACCTATACGCTAATGCCTAGAGATCTAACCCCAACACTGACCTACAGTTAACACTAACCCTAACCCCTAATCCTAACCTTAAACCTGAACCATAAACCTAACCCTTAACCCTAACCCTATTCCTAACCCCCTAACCCTAACCCTAACTGTTAAGCCTCACCCTAACCCTTAACCCTGACTCTAACCCTAAACCTTAACCCTAACCCTGAACCCTAACCCTAAGCCTAACCCTTAACCCTAACCCTATCCCTTAACCCTAACCCCTAACCCTAACGCTAACCCCAACCCTAAACCTAACCCTGGCCCCCAACCCAGACTTAACACCTAACCCCTAACACTAACTCTAAACCTAACCACTAATCCCTAGCACCTGACCCTGACTCGAAACCTAACCCCTAACTCGAAACCCCTAACCCCAAACCTAACCCTAATTCTCACACTATTTCCATTCCCAGAGTGAAGCAAGCCTACAATACAGCCATGCCATGTGTGAGATGAGGCTCTGCCTGAGTCCTGCATGTAGGTTTTGTCCCAAGGCCCAGGGAATGATGTTGTGCTTTTGTGGTGACTCCGACCACACCCCTCTCACCGTAGATTAACCAGGTCCTGTGCCCTTAAACTGACCGCTAAATCTAAGCCCTACCACCAACCCTAACCTCTGACCCTGAACCTAAGCCCCGAGCCTAAACCCCAACACTAACTCTAAACACTTACCCTAAACCTAATCCCTAACCCTAATGCTAACCCCTAAATGTAACTCTAACCATGAACAGTAAACCTAACCCTAACCTCTAACACAAACCCTAACACATAACTCTAACCCTAAAACTTACCCTAACCCTTAACCCTAAACCTAAACCCTAACCCTAACCCTTAACCTTAATCTTAACCGTTAACTCTCATGCTAACCTTTAATCCTAACCCTAATCCTAATCTTCAACCCTAAACCGAACACAACCCTAACCCTGTACCAAACCCTGACCCCTCATCTTAACCCTATCCGCAAACCTCAACCCCAAAACGAACTGTAACCGTTAAACCTAACAGTAACCTTAAACCGTAACCCTAATCTGTAACCCTATCCCCTCACCATAACACTACACTTCATCCTGAACCCTAACCATAATCCTAACCCTAAATCTAATTCTCAGACTTCTTGTTTTCTTAGATTTTAGAAAGCCTGCAATCCTCCCATGCCATGTGTGAAAGGAGGCTCTACCACTGTGTCCTGCATGAAATCCACGGGCCCATACCCAGAGTCCGATACAGTGTGTTCCCGGTGACAATCCCAGCCCCCTAACCTCCCCCCAGCCTAATGCCGACAGGGCCCGTGCGCTAAGCATAAATGATACCTTTAACAGATAACCCTAACCCTGAACATGGCACCTAACCCTGTTCCTATTTCTCCCCTTAACACGTAAACCTCACCATGAGCCTAACTTTAACCTCTTAACGTAACGTTAATGCATAACCCATTCCCTGAGAACATCCCCTATCCCATAATTCTAACCCTATCTCCTAGTCATAACTGTAACACCTAATCCCTAACCCTAATTCTCCACCGCTAAGCCTAACCGTAACGCTGCCTACAACCCTAACACTGACAGGAACCCTTAGTTCTAACCCCAACGCTATGCCTAACAAAAGCCCTAACCCTTCACCCTTCACCCTAACCCCTGAGCATTACCCTAACCTTTAACCGTAATCCTAATCCTAACCATGAAACCTAACCCTAGCTCTTAAAGCTAACCCTAAACCTTACCCTCACGACTAGACCTAACCCTGACACTAACCTAACACCTAACCCTTACCATAACCCCTAAAGCTAACCCTAACCCTGAACCCTAAACCTAACCCTAACACTGAACCTTCACTATATCCCTAACCCCTAAGCCTAATCCTAACTGTTAACCCTCAGCCTAACACTTAAACTGGACCATAACACTAAACATTAACCCTAACACTAAACTTTAACCCTAACCATAAGCCCAACACTTAACCCTAATCCTCTCCCCTAACCCTAAGCCCTAACCCTAAACCTAACCCTAACCCCAACCCTAACCCTTAATCTTGACCCTTACCCTTAACCCTCACACTAACCCTAATCCTAATCTTTAACCATAAAGCTAACACTGAAGCCTAACCCTGTGCCAAACGCTAAACCCAAACCTTAACCCTAACCCTGAAACTTAACCATAAACCTAACTGTAACTGTTAAACCTAACACTAACCTCTAACCCTAACCCCTAACCCTAAGACCCCACCTTAACACTAACCCTAACCCTAAACATTATCATAATCCTACCCCTAAATCTAATTCTCGGACTTCTTGCTTTCTTAGAGTTTAGAAAGCCTAAAATCCTCCCATGCCATGAGTAAAAGGGGGCTCTGCAGCTATCTCTTGCATGAAACCAGGAGCCCATACCTAGCGTATGATAGAGTGGGTTCCCGGGGACAATCCCATCCCCCTAACCCCAGCCCCCCGCCCAGTGCAGACAGGGCCTGTACGCTAAGTATAAACACTACCCCTAACAGATAACCCTCACCCTGAACATAGCACCTGACCCTGATCCTATTGCTCACCTTAAAACATAAACCTCCCCGTAACCCTAACTTATCCCCTTATCTTAACCTTAATGCATAACACCCTGAGAAGAAGCCCTATCCCATAATTCTAATCCTAACCCCTAGCCATAACCGTAACACCTCATCCCTAATTCTAAAATGCCAACCCTAACCTTCACCCTGCCAACAACCCTAACCCTAACACTAACCCCTAACCCTAAGCCCTCACCCTATCACTAATCTTCATCCCTAAACCGTACCGTAATCCTAACCCTAAATCTAATTCTCAGACTTGCTTTCTCAGAGTTTTGAAAGCCTACAATCCTACTAAGCCATGCATGAAAGCCCGCTCTGCCACAGTGTCCTGCATGAAACCCAGAGGCCCATACACTGCGTACGATAGAGTGGGCTCCCAGCGACCATCACAGACCCCTAACTTCGCCTCCTAGTGCATACAGGGCCCGTGCCCTAAGCATAAACCCTACCCCACACCCATAACCCTAACCCAGAACATAACACCTAACCCTGATCCTACTGCTCACCTTAACACGTAAACCTCACCCTAACCCTAACTTAACCCCTTATCTTAACGATAATGCATGACACCCTGAGAACAAGCCCTATACCGTAATTCTAACCCTAACTCCTAGCCATAACCATAACACCTAATCCCTAATTCTGAAACGCCAACCCTAACCTTAACCCTACCGACAACACTAACACTAACCCTAAAACCCTTACCCTAACCCTACGCCTAAAAATAACCCTAACCATTGATCCTTAGTCATAACCCCTAAAGCTTAACCCTAACCCTTAACGCTAATCCCAATCCTAACCATTAAACATAACCCTACTTAACCCTAACCCTAACCTATACGCTAATGCCTAGAGATCTAACCCCAACACTGACCTACAGTTAACACTAACCCTAACCCCTAATCCTAACCTTAAACCTGAACCATAACCCTAACCATTAACCCTAATCCTATTCCTAACCCCCTAACCCTAACCCTAACTGTTAAGCCTCACCCTAACACTTAACCCTGACTCTAACCCTAAACCTTAACCCTAACCGTGAACCCTAACCCTAAGCCTAACCCTTAACCCTAACCCTATCCCTTAACCCTAACCCCTAACCCTAACGCTAACCCCAACCCTAAACCTAACCCTGGCCCCCAACCCAGACTTAACACCTAACCCCTAACACTAACTCTAAACCTAACCACTAATCCCTAGCACCTGACCCTGACTCGAAACCTAACCCCTAACTCGAAACCCCTAACCCCAAACCTAACCCTAATTCTCACACTACTTCCATTCCCAGAGTGAAGCAAGCCTACAATACAGCCATGCCATGTGTGAGATGAGGCTCTGCCTGAGTCCTGCATGTAGGTTTTGTCCCAAGGCCCAGGGAATGATGTTGTGCTTTTGTGGTGACTCCGACCACACCCCTCTCACCGTAGATTAACCAGGTCCTGTGCCCTTAAACTGACCGCTAAATCTAAGCCCTACCACCAACCCTAACCTCTGACCCTGAGCCTAAGCCCCGAGCCTAAAGCCCAACACTAACTCTAAACACTTACCCTAAACCTAATCCCTAACCTTAATGTTAACCCCTAAACGTAACTCTAACCACGAACAGTAAACCTAACCCTAACCTCTAACAAAAACCCTAACACATAACTCTAACCCTAAAACTAACCCTAACCCTTAACCCTAAACCTAAACCCTAACCCTAACCCTTAACCTTAATCTTAACCGTTAACTCTCATGCTAACCTTTAATCCTAACCCTAATCCTAATCTTCAACCCTAAACCGAACACAACCCTAACCCTGTACCAAACCCTGACCCCTCATCTTAACCCTATCCGCAAACCTCAACCCCAAAACGAACTGTAACCGTTAAACCTAACAGTAACCTTAAACCGTAACCCTAATCTGTAACCCTATCCCCTCACCATAACACTACACTTCATCCTGAACCCTAACCATAATCCTAACCCTAAATCTAATTCTCAGACTTCTTGCTTTCTTAGAGTTTAGAAAGCCTGCAATCCTCCCGTGCCATGTGTGAAAGGAGGCTCTACCACTGTGTCCCGCATGAAATCCACGGGCCCATACCCAGAGTCCGATACAGTGTGTTCCCGGTGACAATCCCAGCCCCCTAACCTCCCCCCAGCCTAATGCCGACAGGGCCCGTGCGCTAAGCATAAATGATACCTTTAACAGATAACCCTAACCCTGAACATGGCACCTAACCCTGTTCCTATTTCTCCCCTTAACACGTAAACCTCACCGTGAGCCTAACTTTAACCTCTTAACGTAACGTTAATGCATAACCCATTTCCTGAGAACATCCCCTATCCCATAATTCTAACCCTATCTCCTAGTCATAACTGTAACACCTAATCCCTAACCCTAATTCTCCACCGCTAAGCCTAACCGTAACGCTGCCTACAACCCTAACACTGACAGGAACCCTTAGTTCTAACCCCAACGCTATGCCTAACAAAAGCCCTAACCCTTCACCCTTCACCCTAACCCCTGAGCATTACCCTAACCTTTAACCGTAATCCTAATCCTAACCATGAAACCTAACCCTAGCTCTTAAAGCTAACCCTAAACCTTACCCTCACGACTAGACCTAACCCTGACACTAACCTAACACCTAACCCTTACCATAACCCCTAAAGCTAACCCTAACCCTGAACCCTAAACCTAACCCTAACACTGAACCTTCACTATATCCCTAACCCCTAAGCCTAATCCTAACTGTTAACCCTCACCCTAACACTGAAACTGGACCATAACACTAAACATTAACCCTAACACTAAACTTTAACCCTAACCATAAGCCCAACACTTAAGCCTAATCCTATCCCCTTACCCTAAGCCCTAACCCTAAACCTAACCCTAACCCCAACCCTCACCCTTAATCTTGACCCTTACCATTAACCCTCACACTAACCCTAATCCTAATCTTTAACCATAAAGCTAACACTGAAGCCTAACCCTGTGCCAAACGCTAAACCCAAACCTTAACCCTAACCCTGAAACTTAACCATAAACCTAACTGTAACTGTTACACCTAACACTAACCTCTAACCCTAACCCCTAACCCTAAGACCCCACCTTAACACTAACCCTAACCCTAAACATTATCATAATCCTACCCCTAAATCTAATTCTCGGACTTCTTGCTTTCTTAGAGTTTAGAAAGCCTAAAATCCTCCCATGCCATGAGTAAAAGGGGGCTCTGCAGCTGTCTCTTGCATGAAACCAGGAGCCCATACCTAGCATATGATAGAGTGGGTTCCCGGGGATAATCCCATGCCCCTAACCCCAGCCCCCCGCCCAGTGCAGACAGGGCCTGTACGCTAAGTATAAACACTACCCCTAACAGATAACCCTCACCCTGAACATAGCACCTGACCCTGATCCTATTGCTCACCTTAAAACATAAACCTCCCCGTAACCCTAACTTATCCCCTTATCTTAACCTTAATGCATAACACCCTGAGAAGAAGCCCTATCCCATAATTCTAATCCTAACCCCTAGCCATAACCGTAACATCTGATCCCTAATTCTAAAATGCCTACCCCAACCTTCACCCTGCCAACAACCCTAACCCTAACCCTAACCCCTAACCCTAAGCCCTCACCCTATCGCTAATCTTCATCCCTAAACCGTACCGTAATCCTAACCCTAAATCTAATTCTCAGACTTGCTTTCTCAGAGTTTTGAAAGCCTACAATCCTACTAAGCCATGCATGAAAGCCCGCTCTGCCACAGTGTCCTGCATGAAACCCAGAGGCCCATACACTGCGTACGATAGAGTGGGCTCCCAGCGACCATCACAGACCCCTAACTTCGCCTCCTAGTGCATACAGGGCCCGTGCCCTAAGCATAAACCCTACCCCACACCCATAACCCTAACCCAGAACATAACACCTAACCCTGATCCTACTGCTCACCTTAACACGTAAACCTCACCCTAACCCTAACTTAACCCCTTATCTTAACGATAATGCATGACACCCTGAGAACAAGCCCTATACCGTAATTCTAACCCTAACTCCTAGCCGTAACCATAACACCTAATCCCTAATTCTGAAACGCCAACCCTAACCTTAACCCTACCGACAACACTAACACTAACCCTAAAACCCTTACCCTAACCCTACGCCTAAAAATAACCCTAAC
>NW_027182890.1:312500-317500 GCF_041146395.1 Eulemur rufifrons
AACCGTTAAACCTAAGAATAACCTTTAAACCTAACCCTAATCCCTAACCCTAAGCCCTCACCCTAACACTAAACTTCATCCTTAACCCTAACCAGAAACCTAACCCTAAATCTAATTCTCAGACTTCTTGCTTTCTTAGAGTTTAGAAAGCCTGCAATCCTCCCATGCCATGCGTGAAAGGAGGCTCTACCACTGTGTCCTGCATGAGACCCATGGGCCCATACACAGAGTATGATAGAGTGGGTTCCCGGGTACAATCCCAGCCCCCTAAACTCCCCCCGCCCGCCTAATGCAGACAGGGCCCGTGCGCTAAGCATAAACAATACCTTTAACAGATAACCCTAACCCTGAACATAACACGCAACCCTGTTCCTATTTCTCCCCTTAACACGTAAACCTCACCGTGCGCCTAACTTTAACCTCTTATCCTAACGTTAATGCATAACCCATTTCCTGAGAACAACCCCTATCCCATAATTCTAACCCTATCTCCTAGTCATCACTGTGACACCTAATCCCTAACCCTAATTCTAAATCGCTAACCCTAACCGTAACCCTACCTACAACCCTAACACTGACAGTAACCCTTCCTTCTAACCCCAACGCTATGCCTAACAAAAACCCTAACCCTTGACCCTAACCCTTCACCCTAACCCCTAAGCCTTACCCTAACCCTTAACCCTAATCCTAATCCTAACCATTAAACCTAACCCTAGCTCTTAAAGCGAACCCTAAATCTTACCCTCACGACTAGACCTAACCCTGACACTAACCTAACACCTAAACCTAACCAGAACCCCTAAAGCTAACCCTGAACCCTATCCCTAACCCTAGCAGTAAACTTTAACCCTAAACCTAAGCCCAACCCGTAACCCTAATCCTATCCTTTTACCCTAAAACTAACCCCTAAACCTAACCCCTATACCTCACCCTACCTCTAACCCCAATCCTAATTCTAACCATACCCCTTCATAAAACACTAACTCCTAACCGCTAACCCTAACACTAACCAAAAACCCTAATCACTAATCCCTAACCCTAACGCTTAACCTTTACCCTAACCGTTAACCCTCACCCTAAATCTTAACACTGACCCTAACCTTCACCTTTAACTCTAAGCCTAACCCTTAACCCTACAGTAAGGAAGACCATTAATGCTAATGGGATCCCTTATCCCTAACCCTAACACTACAGCTAAAAATAACCCTAACCTTGGATCCTTAAACCTAACCCCTAACACTTACTTTAACCCCAAACCCTAACCCTAATCCTAAGCATTAAACCTAACCCTATCTCTTAACCCTAACGCAGCCCTTACCCTAACGCCTAGATCTAACCCTAAATCTAACCTACCGCCTAATCCTAACCTTAAGCCCTAATGCTAACACTAACCCTGAATCCTAAACCTACCCGTAACACTTAACACTACCCTATCCGTGAACCTTAACCCTGACCCTAACCATTACCCGCACCCAAGCATTTAACCCTGACCCTAACCCTAATCCTTAATGCTAACCCTAACACTAAACCCTAACCCTAAGCCCAACACTTAACCCTAATCCTATCCCGTAACCCTAACCCTAACCTTAATGCTAACCCCTAAACGTTACCCTAACCGTGACCAGTAAACCTAACCCTAACCTCTAACACAAACCATAGCACATAACTCTAACCCTAAAACTAACCCTAACCCTAACCCTAACCCTAAACCCTAACTCTTAACCTTAACCCTAAGCGTTAACTCTCACGCTAACCTTTAATCCTAACCCTAATCCTAATCTTCAACCCTAAACCTAACACTTAACCCTAACCCTGTACCAAACCCTAACCCCTCATCTTAACCCTAACCGTAAACCTCAACCCGAAACCAAAGTGTAACCGTTAAACCTAAGAGTAACCTTTAACCCTAACCCTAATCCCTAACCCTAAGCCCTCACCCTAACACTAAACTTCATCCTTAACCCTAACCAGAATCCTAACCCTAAATCTAATTCTCAGACTTCTTGCTTTCTTAGAGTTTAGAAAGCCTGTAATCCTCCCATGCCATGCGTGAAAGGAGGCTCTACCACTGTGTCCTGCATGAAACCCACGGGCCCATACCCAGAGTATGATAGAGTGGGTTCCCGGGTACAATCCCAGCCCCCTAAACTCCCCCCGCCCGCCTAATGCAGACAGGGCCCGTGCGCTAAGCATAAACAATACCTTTAACAGATAACCCTAACCCTGAACATAACACCCAACCCTGTTCCTATTTCTCCCCTTAACACGTAAACCTCACCGTGCGCCTAACTTTAACCTGTTATCCTAACGTTAATGCATAACCCATTTCCTGAGAACAACCCCTATCCCATAATTCTAACCCTATGTCCTAGTCATCACCGTGACACCTAATCCCTAACCCTAATTCTAAACCGCTAACCCTAACCGTAACCCTACCTACAACACTAACACTGACAGTAAACCTTATTTCTAACCCCAACGCTATGCCTAACAAAAACCCTAACCCTTGACCCTAACCCTTCACCCTAACCCCTAAGCCTTACCCTAACCCTTAACCCTAATCCTAATCCTAACCATTAAACCTAACCCTAGCTCTTAAAGCTAACCCTAAACCTTACCCTCACGACTAGACCTAACCCTGACACTAACCTAACACCTAACCCTAACCAGAACCCCTAAAGCTAACCCTGAACCCCATCCCTAACCCTAGCAGTAAACTTTAACCCTAAACCTAAGCCCAACCCGTAACCCTAATCCTATCCTTTTACCCTAAAACTAACCCCTAAACCTAACCCCTATACCTCACCCTAACTCTAATCCCAATCCTAATTCTAACCATACCCCTTCATAAAACACTAACTCCTGACCGCTAACCGTAACACTAACCAAAAACCCTTATCACTACTCCCTAAACCTAACGCTTAACCTTTACCCTAACCGTTAACCCTCACCCTAAATCTTAACACTGACCCTAACCTTAACCTTTAACTCTAAGCCTAACCATTAACCCTACAGTATGGAAGACCCTTAATGCTAATGGGATCCCTTATCCCTAACCCTAACACTACAGCTAAAAATAACCCTAACCTTTGATCCTTAAACCTAACCCCTAAGTCTTACTTTAACCCCAAACCCTAACGCTACTCCTAAGCATTAACCCTAACCCTATCTCTTAACCCTAACGCTAGCCCTTACCCTAACGCCTAGATCTAACCCTAAATCTAACCTACCGCCTAATCCTAACCTTAAGCCCTAATGCTAACAGTAACCCTGAATCCTAAACCTACCCGTAACCCTTAACACTAACCCTATCCGTGAACCTTAACCCTGACCCTAACCGTTACCCGCACCCAAGCATTTAACCCTGACCCTAACCCTAATCCTTAACGCTAACCCTAACACTGAACCCTAACCCTAAGCCCAATACTTAACCCTAATCCTATCCCGTAACCCTAACCCTAACCCTAATGCTAACCCCTAAACGTAACCCTAACCGTGACCAGTAAACCTAACCCTAACCTCTAACACAAACCATAGCACATAACTCTAACCCTAAAACTAACCCTAACCCTAAACCTAACCCTAAACCCTAACTCTTAACCTTAACCCTAAGCGTTAACTCTCACGCTAACCTTTAATCCTAACCCTAATCCTAATCTTCAACCCTAAACCTAACACTTAACCCCAACCCTGTACCAAACCCTAACCCCTCATCTTAACCCTAACCGTAAACCTCAACCCTAAACCAAAGTGTAACCGTTAAACCTAAGAATAACCTTTAAACCTAACCCTAATCCCTAACCCTAAGCCCTCACCCTAACACTAAACTTCATCCTTAACCCTAACCATAATGCTAACCCTAAATCTAATTCTCAGACTTCTTGCTTTCTTAGAGTTTAGAAAGCCTGCAATCCTCCCATGCCATGCGTGAAAGGAGGCTCTACCACTGTGTCCTGCATGAAACCCACGGGCCCATACCCAGAGTATGATAGAGTGGGTTCCCGGGTACAATCCCAGCCCCCTAAACTCCCCCCGCCCGCCTAATGCAGACAGGGCCCGTGCGCTAAGCATAAACAATACCTTTAACAGATAACCCTAACCCTGAACATAACACCCAACCCTGTTCCTATTTCTCCCCTTAACACGTAAACCTCACCGTGCGCCTAACTTTAACCTGTTATCCTAACGTTAATGCATAACCCATTTCCTGAGAACAACCCCTATCCCATAATTCTAACCCTATGTCCTAGTCATCACCGTGACACCTAATCCCTAACCCTAATTCTAAACCGCTAACCCTAACCGTAACCCTACCTACAACACTAACACTGACAGTAAACCTTATTTCTAACCCCAACGCTATGCCTAACAAAAACCCTAACCCTTGACCCTAACCCTTCACCCTAACCCCTAAGCCTTACCCTAACCCTTAACCCTAATCCTAATCCTAACCATTAAACCTAACCCTAGCTCTTAAAGCTAACCCTAAACCTTACCCTCACGACTAGACCTAACCCTGACACTAACCTAACACCTAACCCTAACCAGAACCCATAAAGCTAGCCCTGAACCCTATCCCTAACCCTAGCAGTAAACTTTAACCCTAAACCTAAGCCCAACCCGTAACCCTAATCCTATCCTTTTACCCTAAAACTAACCCCTAAACCTAACCCCTATACCTCACCCTAACTCTAATCCCAATCCTAATTCTAACCATACCCCTTCATAAAACACTAACTCCTGACCTCTAACCGTAACACTAACCAAAATCCCTTATCACTACTCCCTAAACCTAACGCTTAACCTTTACCCTAACCGTTAACCCACACCCTAAATCTTAACACTGACCCTAACCTTAACCTTTAACTCTAAGCCTAACCATTAACCCTACAGTATGGAAGACCCTTAATGCTAATGGGATCCCTTATCCCTAACCCTAACACTACAGCTAAAAATAACCCTAACCTTTGATCCTTATACCTAACCCCTAACTCTTACTT
>NW_027182890.1:322500-337500 GCF_041146395.1 Eulemur rufifrons
ACCAACCCCAACCCCAACCCCAACCCTAACCCAACACTAACCCTAACCATAAGCCTAACCCCTAACCCTAACACTAACCCCTAACCCTAACCCTAACCCCTAACCCTAACCCCTAACCCCTACACCTACCCCTAACCCTAACCCTAACCCCTACCCCTACCCCTAATCCCTAACCCTACCCCTAACCCTAACCGTAACCCTAACCCCTAAACCTAACCCCTAAACCCTACACCTACCCCTAACCCTAACACTAACCACTACCCCTACCCCTAACCCCTAACCCTACCCCTAACCCTAACCGTAACCCTAACCCCTAACCCTAACCCCTAACCCTAACCCTAACCCTAACCCCGACCCCAACACCAACCCTAACCCTAACCCTAACCACTAACCCTGACCCAGACACTGATCCTCAGCCTAACCCCTAACCCTAACCCTAATCCTAAATCCTAACCCTAACCCCTAACCCCTAACCCTAACCCCAGCCCCAACCCTAACCCTAACCCCTAACCCCTGACCCTGACCCTGACCCTAACCCTAACCCCTAACCCTAACCCTAACCCTAACTCTAAATCTGAACCCTAAACCTACCCGTAACCCTTAACACTAACCCTATCCGTGAACCTTAACCCTGACCCTAACGATTACCCGCACCCAAACATTTAACACTGACCCTAATCCTAATCCTTAATGCTAACCCTAACACTAAAACCTAACCCTAAGCCCAACACTTATCCCTAATCCTATCCCTTAACCCTAACCCTAACCCTAATGCTACCCCCTAAACGTAACCCTAACCGTGACCAATAAACCTAAACCTAACCTCTAACAGAAACCATAGCACATAACTCTAACCCTAAAGCTAACCCTAACCCTAACCCTAACCCTAAAACCTAACTCTTAACCTTAACCCTAAGCGTTAACTCTCATGCTAACCTTTAATCCTAATCTTCAACCCTAAACCTAACACTTAACCCTAACCCTGTACCAAACCCTAACCCCTCATCTTAACCCTAACCGTAAACCTCAACCCTAAACCAAAGTGTAACCGTTAAACCTAAGAGTAACCTTTAACCCTAACCCTAATCCCTAACCCTAAGCCCTCACCCTAACACTAAACTTCATCCTTAACCCTAACCAGAATCCTAACCCTAAATCTAATTCTCAGACTTCTTGCTTTCTTAGAGTTTAGAAAGCCTGCAATCCTCCCATGCCATGCGTGAAAGGAGGCTCTACCACTGCGTCCTGCATGAAACCCACGGGCTCATATCCAGAGTATGATAGAGTTGGTTCCCGGGTACAATCCCAGCCCCCTAAACTCCCCCCGCTCGCCCAATGCAGACAGGGCCCGTGCTCTAAGCATAAACAATACCTTTAACAGATAACCCTAACCCTGAACATAACACCCAACCCTGTTCCTATTTCTCCCCTTAACACGTAAACCTCACCGTGCGCCTAACTTTAACCTCTTATCCTAACGTTAATGCATAACCCATTTCCTGAGAACAACCCCTATCCCATAATTCTAACCCTATCTCCTAGTCATCACTGTGACACCTAATCCCTAATCCTAATTCTAAACCGCTAACCCTAACCGTAACCCTACCTACAACCCTAACACTGACAGTAACCCTTACTTCTAACCCCAACGCTATGCCTAACAAAAACCCTAACCCTTGACCCTAACCCTTCACCCTAACCTCTAAGCCTTACCCTAACCCTTAACCCTAATCCTAATCCTAACCATTAAACCTAACCCTAGCTCTTAAAGCTAACCCTAAACCTTACCCTCACGACTAGACCTAACCCTGACACTAACCTAACACCTAACCCTAACCAGAACCCCTAAGGCTAACCCTGAACCCTATCCCTATCCCTAGAAGTAAACTTTAACCCTAAACCTAAGCCCAACCCGTAACCCTAATCCTATCCTTTTACCCTAAAACTAACCCCTAAACCTAACACCTATACCTCACCCTAACTCTAACCCCAATCCTAATTCTAACCATACCCCTTCATAAAACACTAACTCCTAACCGCTAACCCTAACACTAACCAAAAACCCTAATCACTAATCCCTAACCCTAACGCTTATCCTTTACCCTAACCGTTAACCCTCACCCTAAATCTTAACACTGACCCTAACCTTAACCTTTAACTCTAAGCCTAACCCTTAACCCTACAGTAAGGAAGACCCTTAATGCTAATGGGATCACTTATCCCTAACCCTAACACTACAGCTAAAAATAACCCTAACCTTTGATCCTTAAACCTAACCCCTAACACTTACTTTAACCCCAAACCATAACCCTAATCCTAAGCATTAAACCTAACCCTATCTCTTAACCCTAACGCTAGCCCTTACCCTAACGCCTAGATCTAACCCTAAATCTAACCTACCGCCTAATCCTAGCCTTAAGCCCTAATGCTAACTCTAACCCTGAACCCTAAACCTACCCGTAACCCTTAACACTAAACCTATCCGTCAACCTTATCCCTGACCCTAACCATTACCCGCACCCAAGCATTTAACCCTGACCCTAACCCTAATCCTTAATGCTAACCCTAACACTAAACCCTAACCCTAAGCCCAACACTTATCCCTAATCCTATCCCTTAACCCTAAACCTAAGCCTAACCCTAATGCTACCCCCTAAACGCAACCCTAACCGTGACCAGTAAACCTAAACCTAAACTCTAACACAAACCATAGCACATAACTCTAACCCTAAAACTATCCCTAACCTTAAACCTAACCCTAAACCCTAACTCTGAACATTAACCCTAAGCGTTAACTCTCACGCTAATCTTTAATCCTAACCCTAATCCTAATCTTCAACCCTAAACCTAACACTTAACCCTAACCCTGTACCAAACCCTAACCCCTCATCTTAACCCTAACCGTAAACCTCAACCCTAAACCAAAGTGTAACCGTTAAACCTAAGAGTAACTTTTAACCCTAACCCTAATCCCTAACCCTAAGCCCTCACCCTAACACTAAACTTCATCCTTAACCCTAACCAGAATCCTAACCCTAAATCTAATTCTCAGACTTCTTGCTTTCTTAGAGTTTAGAAAGCCTGCAATCCTCCCATGCCATGCGTGAAAGGAGGCTCTACCACTACGTCCTGCATGAAACCCATAGGTTCATACCGAGAGTATGATAGAGTGGGTTCCCGGGTACAATCCCAGCCCCCTAAACTCCCCCTGCCCGCTCAATGCAGATAGGGCCCTTGCGCTAAGCATAAACAATACCTTTAACAGATAACCCTAACCCTGAACATAACACCCAACCCTGTTCCTATTTCTCCCCTTAACACGTAAACCTCACCGTGCGCCTAACTTTAACCTCTTATCCTAACGTTAATGCATAACCCATTTCCTGAGAACAACCCCTATCCCATAATTCTAACCCTATCTCCTAGTCATCACTGTGACACCTAATCCCTAACCCTAATTCTAAACCGCTAACCCTAACCGTAACCCTACCTACAACCCTAACACTGACAGTAACCCTTACTTCTAACCCCAACGCTATGCCTAACAAAAACCCTAACCCTTGACCCTAACCCTTCACCCTAACCCCTAAGCCTTACCCTAACCCTTAACCCTAATCCTAATCCTAACCATTAAACCTAACCCTAGCTCTTAAAGCTAACCCTAAACCTTACCCTCACGACTAGACCTAACCCTGACACTAACCTAACACCTAACCCTAACCAGAACCCCTAAAGCTAACCCTGAACCCAATCCCTAACCCTAGCAGTAAACTTTAACCCTAAACCTAAGCCCAACCCGTAACCCTAATCCTATCCTTTTACCCTAAAACTAACCCCTAAACCTAACCCCTATACCTCACCCTAACTCTAACCCCAATCCTAATTCTAACCATACCCCTTCATAAAACACTAACTCTTAACCGCTAACCCTAACACTAACCAAAAACCCTAATCACTAATCCCTAACCCTAACGCTTAACCTTTACCCTAACCGTTAACCCTCACCCTAAATCTTAACACTGACCCTAACCTTAACCTTTAACTCTAAGCCTAAACCTTAACCCTACAGGAAGGAAGACCCTTAATGCTAATGGGATCCCTTATCCCTAACCCTAACACTACAGCTAAAAATAACCCTAACCTTGGATCCTTAAACCTAACCCCTAACACTTACTTTAACCCCAAACCCTATCCCTAATCCTAAGCATTAAACGTAACCCTATCTCTTAACCCTAACGCTAGCCCTTACCCTAACGCCTAGATCTAACCGTAAATCTAACCTACCGCCTAATCCTAACCTTAAGCCCTAAGGCTAACACTAACCATGAACCCTAAACCTACCCGTAACCCTTAACACTAACCCTATCCGTGAACCTTAACCCTGACCCTAACCATTACCCGCACCGAAGCATTTAACCCTGACCCTAACCCTAATCCTTAATGCTAACCCTAACACTAAATCCTAACCCTAAGCCCAACACTTAACCCTAATCCTATCCCTTAACCCTAACCCTAACCCTAACCCTAATGCTAACCCCTAAAGGTAACCCTAACCGTGGCCAGTAAACCTAACCCTAACCTCTAACACAAACCATAGCACATAACTCTAACCCTAAAACTAACCCTAAACCTAACCATAAACTCTAACACTTAACCTTAACACTAAGCGTTAACTCTCACGCTAACCTTTAATCCTAACCCTAATGCTAATCTTCAACCCTAAACCTAACACTTAACCCTAACCCTGTACCAAACCCTAACCCCTCAACTTAACCCTAACCGTAAACCTCAACCCTAAACCAAAGTCTAACCGTTAAACCTGAGAGTAACCTTTAACCCTAACCCTAATCCCTAACCCTAAGCCCTCACCCTAACACTAAACTTCATCCTTAACCCTAACCAGAATCCTAAACCTAAATCTAATTCTCAGACTTCTTGCTTTCTTAGAGTTTAGAAAGCCTGCAATCCTCCCATGCCATGCGTGAAAGGAGACTCTACCACTGTGTCTTGCATGAAACCCACGAGCCCATACCCAGAGTACGATAGAGTGGGTTCCCGGGTAAAATCCCAGCCCCCTAAACTCCCCCCGCCCGCCTAATGCAGACAGGGCACGTGCGCCAAGCATAAACATTACCTTTAACAGATAACCCTAACCCTGAACATAACACCCAACCCTGTTCCTATTTCTCCCCTTAACACGTAAACCTCACCGTGCGCCTAACTTTAACCTCTTATCCTAACGTTAATGCATAACCCATTTCCTGAGAACAACCCCTATCCCATAATTGTAACCCTATTTCCTAGTCATCACTGTGACACCTAATCCCTAACCCTAATTCTAAACCGCTAACCCTAACCGTAACCCTACCTACAACCCTAACACTGACAGTAACCCTTACTTCTAACCCCAACGCTATGCCTAACAAAAAGCCTGACCCTTGACCCTAACCCTTCACCCTAACCCCTAAGCCTTACCCTAACCCTTAACCCTAATCCTAATCCTAACCATTAAACCTAACCCTAGCTCTTAAAGCTAACCCTAAACCTTACCCTCACGACTAGACCTAACCCTGACACTAACCTAACACCTAACCCTAACCAGAACCCCTAAAGCTAACCCTGAACTCTATCCCTAACCCTAGCAGTAAACTTTAACCCTAAACCTAAGCCCAACCCGTAACCCTAATCCTATCCTTTTACCCAAAACTAAGCCATAAACCTAACCCCTATACCTCACCCTAACTCTAACCCCAATCCTAATTCTAACCATACCCCTTCATAAAACACTAACTCCTAACCGCTAACACTAAGACTAACCAAAATCCCTAATCACTAATCCCTAACCCTAACGCTTAACCTTTACCCTGACCGTTAACCCTCACCCTAAATCTTAACACTGACCCTAACCTTAACCTTTAACTCTAAGCCTAACCCTTAACCCTACAGGAAGGAAGACCCTTAATGCTAATGGGATCCATTATCCCTAACCCTAACACTACAGCTAAAAATAACCCTAACCTTGGATCCTTAAACCTAACCCCTAACACTTACTTTAACCCCAAACCCTAACCCTAATCCTAAGCATTAAACCTAACCCTATCTCTTAATCCTAACGCTAGTCCTTACCCTAACGCCTAGATCTAACCCTAAGTCTAACCTACCGCCTAATCTTAACCTTAAGCCCTAATGCTAACTCTAACCCTGAACCCTAAACCTACCCGTAACCCTTAACACTAACCCTATCCGTGAACCTTAACCCTGACCCTAACCGTTACCCGCACCCCAGCATTTTACCCTGACCCTAACCCTAATCCTTAATGCTAACCCTAACACTAAACCCTAACCCTAAGCCCAACACTTATCCCTAATCCTATCCCTTAACCCTAACCCTAACCCTAATGCTACCCCCTAAACATAACCCTAACCGTGACCATTAAACCTAACCATAACCTCTAACACAAACCATAGCACATAACTCTAACCCTAAAACTAACCCTAACCCTAACCCTAACCCTAAACCCTAACTCTTAGCCTTAACACTAATCGTTAATTCTCACGCTAACCTTTAATCCTAACCCTAATCCTAATCTTCAACCCTAAACCTAACACTTAACCCTAACCCTGTACCAAACCCTAACCCCTCATCTTAACCCTAACCGTAAACCTCAACCCTAAACCAAAGTGTAACCGTTAAACCTAAGAGTAACCTTTAACCCTAACCCTAATCCCTAACCCTAAGCCCTCACCCTAACACTAAACTTCATCCTTAACCGTAACCAGAATCCTAACCCTAAATCTAATTATCAGTCTTCTTGCTTTCTTAGAGTTTAGAAAGCCTGCAATCCTCCCATGCCATGCGTGAAAGGAGGCTCTACCACTGTGTCCTGCATGAAACCCACGGGCCCATACCCAGAGTATGATAGAGTGGGTTCCCGGGTACAATCCCAGCCCCCTAAACTCCCCCCGCCCGCCTAATGCAGACAGGGCCCGTGCGCTAAGCATAAACAATACCTTTAACAGATAACCCTAACCCTGAACATAACACCCAACCCGGTTCCTATTTCTCCCCTTAACACGTAAACCTCACCGTGCGCCTAACTTTAACCTCTTATCCTAACGTTAATGCATAACCCATTTCCTGAGAACAACCCCTATCCCATAATTCTAACCCTATCTCCTAGTCATCACTGTGACACCTAATCCCTAACCCTAATTCTAAACCGCTAACCCTAACCGTAACCCTACCTACAACCCTAACACTGACAGTAACCCTTACTTCTAACCACAACGCTATGCCTAACAAAAACCCTAACCCTTGACCCTAACCCTTCACCCTAAACCCTAAGCCTTAACCTAACCCTAAACCTTAATCCTAATCCTAACCATTAAACCTAACCCTAGCTCTTAATGCTAACCCTAAACCTTACCCTCACGACTAGACCTAACCCTGACACTAACCTAACACCTAACCCTAACCATAACCCCTAAAGCTAACCCTAACCCTGAACCCTAAACCTAACCCTAACACTGAACCTTCACTATATCCCTAACCCCTAAGCCTAATCCTAAATGTTAACCCTCACCCTAACACTTAAACTGGACCATAACACTAAACATTAACCCTAACACTAAAGTTTAACCCTAACCATAAGCCCAACACTTAACCCTAATACTATCCCCTAACCCTAAGCCCTAACCCTAAACCTAACCCTAACCCCAACCCTAACCCTTAATCTTGACCCTTACCATTAACCCTCACACTAACCCTAATCCTAATCTTTAACCATAAAGCTGACACTGAAGCCTAACCCTGTGCCAAACGCTAAACCCAAACCTTAACCCTAACCCTGAAACTTAACCATAAACCTAACTGTAACTGTTACACCTAACCCTAACCTCTAACCCTAACCCCTAACCCTAAGACCCCACCTTAACACTAACCCTAACCCTAAACATTATCATAATCCTACCCCTAAATCTAATTCTCGGACTTCTTGCTTTCTTAGAGTTTAGAAAGCCTAAAATCCTCCCATGCCATGAGTAAAAGGGGGCTCTGCAGCTCTCTCTTGCATGAAACCAGGAGCCCATACCTAGCGTATGATAGAGTGGGTTCCCGGGGACAATCCCATCCCCCTAACCCCAGCCCCCTGCCCAGTGCAGACAGGGCCTGTACGCTAAGTATAAACACTACCCCTAACAGATAACCCTCACCCTGAACATAGCACCTGACCCTGATCCTATTGCTCACCTTAAAACATAAACCTCCCCTTAACCCTAACTTATCCCCTTATCTTAACCTTAATGCATAACACCCTGAGAAGAAGCCCTATCCCATAATTCTAATCCTAACCCCTAGCCATAACCGTAACACCTCATCCCTAATTCTAATATGCCAACCCTAACCTTCACCCTGCCAACAACCCTAACCCTAACCCTAACCCCTAACCCTAAACCCTCACCCTATCACTAATCTTCATCCCTAAACCGTACCGTAATCCTAACCCTAAATCTAATTCTCAGACTTGCTTTCTCAGAGTTTTGAAAGCCTACAATCCTACTAAGCCATGCATGAAAGCCCGCTCTGCCACAGTGTCCTGCATGAAACCCAGAGGCCCATACACTGCGTACGATAGAGTGGGCTCCCAGCGACCATCACAGACCCCTAACTTCGCCTCCTAGTGCATACAGGGCCCGTGCCCTAAGCATAAACCCTACCCCACACCCATAACCCTAACCCAGAACATAACACCTAACCCTGATCCTACTGCTCACCTTAACACGTAAACCTCACCCTAACCCTAACTTAACCCCTTATCTTAACGATAATGCATGACACCCTGAGAACAAGCCCTATACCGTAATTCTAACCCTAACTCCTAGCCATAACCATAACACCTAATCCCTAATTCTGAAACGCCAACCCTAACCTTAACCCTACCGACAACACTAACACTAACCCTAAAACCCTTACCTAACCCTACGCCTAAAAATAACCCTAACCATTGATCCTTAGTCATAACCCCTAAAGCTTAACCCTAACCCTTAACGCTAATCCCAATCCTAACCATTAAACATAACCCTACTTAACCCTAACCCTAACCTATACGCTAATGCCTAGAGATCTAACCCCAACACTGACCTACAGTTAACACTAACCCTAACCCCTAATCCTAACCTTAAACCTGAACCATAAACCTAACCCTTAACCCTAACCCTATTCCTAACCCCCTAACCCTAACCCTAACTGTTAAGCCTCACCCTAACCCTTAACCCTGACTCTAACCCTAAACCTTAACCCTAACCCTGAACCCTAACCCTAAGCCTAACCCTTAACCCTAACCCTATCCCTTAACCCTAACCCCTAACCCTAACGCTAACCCCAACCCTAAACCTAACCCTGGCCCCCAACCCAGACTTAACACCTAACCCCTAACACTAACTCTAAACCTAACCACTAATCCCTAGCACCTGACCCTGACTCGAAACCTAACCCCTAACTCGAAACCCCTAACCCCAAACCTAACCCTAATTCTCACACTATTTCCATTCCCAGAGTGAAGCAAGCCTACAATACAGCCATGCCATGTGTGAGATGAGGCTCTGCCTGAGTCCTGCATGTAGGTTTTGTCCCAAGGCCCAGGGAATGATGTTGTGCTTTTGTGGTGACTCCGACCACACCCCTCTCACCGTAGATTAACCAGGTCCTGTGCCCTTAAACTGACCGCTAAATCTAAGCCCTACCACCAACCCTAACCTCTGACCCTGAACCTAAGCCCCGAGCCTAAACCCCAACACTAACTCTAAACACTTACCCTAAACCTAATCCCTAACCCTAATGCTAACCCCTAAATGTAACTCTAACCATGAACAGTAAACCTAACCCTAACCTCTAACACAAACCCTAACACATAACTCTAACCCTAAAACTTACCCTAACCCTTAACCCTAAACCTAAACCCTAACCCTAACCCTTAACCTTAATCTTAACCGTTAACTCTCATGCTAACCTTTAATCCTAACCCTAATCCTAATCTTCAACCCTAAACCGAACACAACCCTAACCCTGTACCAAACCCTGACCCCTCATCTTAACCCTATCCGCAAACCTCAACCCCAAAACGAACTGTAACCGTTAAACCTAACAGTAACCTTAAACCGTAACCCTAATCTGTAACCCTATCCCCTCACCATAACACTACACTTCATCCTGAACCCTAACCATAATCCTAACCCTAAATCTAATTCTCAGACTTCTTGTTTTCTTAGATTTTAGAAAGCCTGCAATCCTCCCATGCCATGTGTGAAAGGAGGCTCTACCACTGTGTCCTGCATGAAATCCACGGGCCCATACCCAGAGTCCGATACAGTGTGTTCCCGGTGACAATCCCAGCCCCCTAACCTCCCCCCAGCCTAATGCCGACAGGGCCCGTGCGCTAAGCATAAATGATACCTTTAACAGATAACCCTAACCCTGAACATGGCACCTAACCCTGTTCCTATTTCTCCCCTTAACACGTAAACCTCACCATGAGCCTAACTTTAACCTCTTAACGTAACGTTAATGCATAACCCATTCCCTGAGAACATCCCCTATCCCATAATTCTAACCCTATCTCCTAGTCATAACTGTAACACCTAATCCCTAACCCTAATTCTCCACCGCTAAGCCTAACCGTAACGCTGCCTACAACCCTAACACTGACAGGAACCCTTAGTTCTAACCCCAACGCTATGCCTAACAAAAGCCCTAACCCTTCACCCTTCACCCTAACCCCTGAGCATTACCCTAACCTTTAACCGTAATCCTAATCCTAACCATGAAACCTAACCCTAGCTCTTAAAGCTAACCCTAAACCTTACCCTCACGACTAGACCTAACCCTGACACTAACCTAACACCTAACCCTTACCATAACCCCTAAAGCTAACCCTAACCCTGAACCCTAAACCTAACCCTAACACTGAACCTTCACTATATCCCTAACCCCTAAGCCTAATCCTAACTGTTAACCCTCAGCCTAACACTTAAACTGGACCATAACACTAAACATTAACCCTAACACTAAACTTTAACCCTAACCATAAGCCCAACACTTAACCCTAATCCTCTCCCCTAACCCTAAGCCCTAACCCTAAACCTAACCCTAACCCCAACCCTAACCCTTAATCTTGACCCTTACCCTTAACCCTCACACTAACCCTAATCCTAATCTTTAACCATAAAGCTAACACTGAAGCCTAACCCTGTGCCAAACGCTAAACCCAAACCTTAACCCTAACCCTGAAACTTAACCATAAACCTAACTGTAACTGTTAAACCTAACACTAACCTCTAACCCTAACCCCTAACCCTAAGACCCCACCTTAACACTAACCCTAACCCTAAACATTATCATAATCCTACCCCTAAATCTAATTCTCGGACTTCTTGCTTTCTTAGAGTTTAGAAAGCCTAAAATCCTCCCATGCCATGAGTAAAAGGGGGCTCTGCAGCTATCTCTTGCATGAAACCAGGAGCCCATACCTAGCGTATGATAGAGTGGGTTCCCGGGGACAATCCCATCCCCCTAACCCCAGCCCCCCGCCCAGTGCAGACAGGGCCTGTACGCTAAGTATAAACACTACCCCTAACAGATAACCCTCACCCTGAACATAGCACCTGACCCTGATCCTATTGCTCACCTTAAAACATAAACCTCCCCGTAACCCTAACTTATCCCCTTATCTTAACCTTAATGCATAACACCCTGAGAAGAAGCCCTATCCCATAATTCTAATCCTAACCCCTAGCCATAACCGTAACACCTCATCCCTAATTCTAAAATGCCAACCCTAACCTTCACCCTGCCAACAACCCTAACCCTAACACTAACCCCTAACCCTAAGCCCTCACCCTATCACTAATCTTCATCCCTAAACCGTACCGTAATCCTAACCCTAAATCTAATTCTCAGACTTGCTTTCTCAGAGTTTTGAAAGCCTACAATCCTACTAAGCCATGCATGAAAGCCCGCTCTGCCACAGTGTCCTGCATGAAACCCAGAGGCCCATACACTGCGTACGATAGAGTGGGCTCCCAGCGACCATCACAGACCCCTAACTTCGCCTCCTAGTGCATACAGGGCCCGTGCCCTAAGCATAAACCCTACCCCACACCCATAACCCTAACCCAGAACATAACACCTAACCCTGATCCTACTGCTCACCTTAACACGTAAACCTCACCCTAACCCTAACTTAACCCCTTATCTTAACGATAATGCATGACACCCTGAGAACAAGCCCTATACCGTAATTCTAACCCTAACTCCTAGCCATAACCATAACACCTAATCCCTAATTCTGAAACGCCAACCCTAACCTTAACCCTACCGACAACACTAACACTAACCCTAAAACCCTTACCCTAACCCTACGCCTAAAAATAACCCTAACCATTGATCCTTAGTCATAACCCCTAAAGCTTAACCCTAACCCTTAACGCTAATCCCAATCCTAACCATTAAACATAACCCTACTTAACCCTAACCCTAACCTATACGCTAATGCCTAGAGATCTAACCCCAACACTGACCTACAGTTAACACTAACCCTAACCCCTAATCCTAACCTTAAACCTGAACCATAACCCTAACCATTAACCCTAATCCTATTCCTAACCCCCTAACCCTAACCCTAACTGTTAAGCCTCACCCTAACACTTAACCCTGACTCTAACCCTAAACCTTAACCCTAACCGTGAACCCTAACCCTAAGCCTAACCCTTAACCCTAACCCTATCCCTTAACCCTAACCCCTAACCCTAACGCTAACCCCAACCCTAAACCTAACCCTGGCCCCCAACCCAGACTTAACACCTAACCCCTAACACTAACTCTAAACCTAACCACTAATCCCTAGCACCTGACCCTGACTCGAAACCTAACCCCTAACTCGAAACCCCTAACCCCAAACCTAACCCTAATTCTCACACTACTTCCATTCCCAGAGTGAAGCAAGCCTACAATACAGCCATGCCATGTGTGAGATGAGGCTCTGCCTGAGTCCTGCATGTAGGTTTTGTCCCAAGGCCCAGGGAATGATGTTGTGCTTTTGTGGTGACTCCGACCACACCCCTCTCACCGTAGATTAACCAGGTCCTGTGCCCTTAAACTGACCGCTAAATCTAAGCCCTACCACCAACCCTAACCTCTGACCCTGAGCCTAAGCCCCGAGCCTAAAGCCCAACACTAACTCTAAACACTTACCCTAAACCTAATCCCTAACCTTAATGTTAACCCCTAAACGTAACTCTAACCACGAACAGTAAACCTAACCCTAACCTCTAACAAAAACCCTAACACATAACTCTAACCCTAAAACTAACCCTAACCCTTAACCCTAAACCTAAACCCTAACCCTAACCCTTAACCTTAATCTTAACCGTTAACTCTCATGCTAACCTTTAATCCTAACCCTAATCCTAATCTTCAACCCTAAACCGAACACAACCCTAACCCTGTACCAAACCCTGACCCCTCATCTTAACCCTATCCGCAAACCTCAACCCCAAAACGAACTGTAACCGTTAAACCTAACAGTAACCTTAAACCGTAACCCTAATCTGTAACCCTATCCCCTCACCATAACACTACACTTCATCCTGAACCCTAACCATAATCCTAACCCTAAATCTAATTCTCAGACTTCTTGCTTTCTTAGAGTTTAGAAAGCCTGCAATCCTCCCGTGCCATGTGTGAAAGGAGGCTCTACCACTGTGTCCCGCATGAAATCCACGGGCCCATACCCAGAGTCCGATACAGTGTGTTCCCGGTGACAATCCCAGCCCCCTAACCTCCCCCCAGCCTAATGCCGACAGGGCCCGTGCGCTAAGCATAAATGATACCTTTAACAGATAACCCTAACCCTGAACATGGCACCTAACCCTGTTCCTATTTCTCCCCTTAACACGTAAACCTCACCGTGAGCCTAACTTTAACCTCTTAACGTAACGTTAATGCATAACCCATTTCCTGAGAACATCCCCTATCCCATAATTCTAACCCTATCTCCTAGTCATAACTGTAACACCTAATCCCTAACCCTAATTCTCCACCGCTAAGCCTAACCGTAACGCTGCCTACAACCCTAACACTGACAGGAACCCTTAGTTCTAACCCCAACGCTATGCCTAACAAAAGCCCTAACCCTTCACCCTTCACCCTAACCCCTGAGCATTACCCTAACCTTTAACCGTAATCCTAATCCTAACCATGAAACCTAACCCTAGCTCTTAAAGCTAACCCTAAACCTTACCCTCACGACTAGACCTAACCCTGACACTAACCTAACACCTAACCCTTACCATAACCCCTAAAGCTAACCCTAACCCTGAACCCTAAACCTAACCCTAACACTGAACCTTCACTATATCCCTAACCCCTAAGCCTAATCCTAACTGTTAACCCTCACCCTAACACTGAAACTGGACCATAACACTAAACATTAACCCTAACACTAAACTTTAACCCTAACCATAAGCCCAACACTTAAGCCTAATCCTATCCCCTTACCCTAAGCCCTAACCCTAAACCTAACCCTAACCCCAACCCTCACCCTTAATCTTGACCCTTACCATTAACCCTCACACTAACCCTAATCCTAATCTTTAACCATAAAGCTAACACTGAAGCCTAACCCTGTGCCAAACGCTAAACCCAAACCTTAACCCTAACCCTGAAACTTAACCATAAACCTAACTGTAACTGTTACACCTAACACTAACCTCTAACCCTAACCCCTAACCCTAAGACCCCACCTTAACACTAACCCTAACCCTAAACATTATCATAATCCTACCCCTAAATCTAATTCTCGGACTTCTTGCTTTCTTAGAGTTTAGAAAGCCTAAAATCCTCCCATGCCATGAGTAAAAGGGGGCTCTGCAGCTGTCTCTTGCATGAAACCAGGAGCCCATACCTAGCATATGATAGAGTGGGTTCCCGGGGATAATCCCATGCCC
>NW_027182890.1:342500-345000 GCF_041146395.1 Eulemur rufifrons
CACCGTGCGCCTAACTTTAACCTCTTATCCTAACGTTAATGCATAACCCATTTCCTGAGAACAACCCCTATCCCATAATTCTAACCCTATCTCCTAGTCATCACTGTGACACCTAATCCCTAACCCTAATTCTAAACCGCTAACCCTAACCGTAACCCTACCTACAACCCTAACACTGACAGTAACCCTTACTTCTAACCCCAACGCTATGCCTAACAAAAACCCTAACCCTTGACCCTAACCCTTCACCCTAACCCCTAAGCCTTACCCTAAACCTTAACCCTAATCCTAATACTAACCATTAAACCTAACCCTAGCTCTTAAAGCTAACCCTAAACCTTACCGTCACGACTAGACCTAACCCTGACACTAACCTAACACCTAACCCTAACCAGAACCCCTAAAGCTAACCCTGAACCCTATCCCTAACCCTAGCAGTAAACTTTAACCCTAAAACTAAGCCCAACCCATAACCCTAATCCTATTCTTTTACCCTAAAACTAACCCCTAAACCTAACCCCTATACCTCACCCTAACTCTAACCCCAATCCTAATTCTAAACATACCCCTTCATAAAACACTAACTCCTAACCGCTAACCCGACCATAACCAAAAACCCTAATCACTAATCCCTAACCCTAACGCTTAATCTTTACCCTAACCGTTAACCCTCACCCTAAATCTTAACCCTGACCCTAACCTTAACCTTTAACTCTAAGCCTAACCCTTAACCCTACAGTAAGGAAGACCCTTAATGCTAATGGGATCCCTTATCCCTAACCGTAACACTACAGCTAAAAATAACCCTAACCTTGGATCCTTAAACCTAAGCCCTAACACTTACTTTAACCCCAAACCCTAAGCCTATTCCTAAGCATTAAACCTAACCCTATCTCTTAACCCTAACGCTAGCCCTTACCCTAAGGCCTAGATCTAACCCTAAATCTAACCTACCGCCTAATCCTAACCTTTAGCCCTAATGTTAACACTAACCCTGACCCTAAACCTACCCGTAACCCTTAACACTAACCCTATCCGTGAACCTTAACCCTGACCCTAACCATTACCCGCACCCAAGCATTTAACCCTGACCCTAACCCTAATCCTTAATGATAACCCAGCACTAAACCCTAACCCTAAGCCCAGCACTTAACCCTAATCCTATCCCTTAAACCTAACCCTAACCCTAATGCTAACCCCTAAACGTAACCCTAACCGTGACCAGTAAACCTAACCCTAACCTCTAACACAAACCATAGCACATAACTCTAACCCTAAAACTAACCCTAACCCTAACCCTAAACCCTAAATCATAACCTTAACACTAAGTGTTAACTCTCACGCTAACCTTTAATCCTAACCCTAATCCTAATCTTCAACCCTAAACCTAACACTTAACCCTAACCCTGTACCAAACCCTAACCCCTCATCTTAACCCTAACCGTAAACCTCAACCCTAAACCAAAGTGTAACCGTTAAACCTAAGAGTTACCTTTAACCCTAACCCTAATCCCTAACACTAAGCCCTCACCCTAACACTAAACTTCATCCTTAACCCTAACCAGAATCCTAACCCTAAATCTCATTCAAAGACTTCTTGCTTTCTTAGAGTTTAGAAAGCCTGCAATCCCCCCATGCCATGCTTGAAAGGAGGCTCTACCACCTTGTCCTGCATGAAACCCACGGGCCCATACCCAGAGTATGATAGAGTGGGTTCCCGGGTACAATCCCAGCCCTCTAAACTCCCCCCGCCCGCCTAATGCAGACAGGGCCCGTGCGCTAAGCATAAACAATACCTTTAACAGATAACCCTAACCCTGAACATAACACCCAACCCTGTTCCTATTTCTCCCCTTAACACGTAAACCTCACCGTGCGCCTAACTTTAACCTCTTATCCTAACGTTAATGCATAACCCATTTCCTGAGAACAACCCCTATCCCATAATTCTAACCCTATCTCCTAGTCATCACTGTGACACCTAATCCCTAACCCTAATTCTAAACCGCTAACCCTAACCGTAACCCTACCTACAACCCTAACACTCACAGTAACCCTTACTTCTAACCCCAACGCTATGCCTAACAAAAACCCTAACCCTTGACCCTAAACCTTCACCCTAACCCCTAAGCCTTACCCTAACCCTAAACCCTAATCCTAATGCTAACCATTAAACCTAACCCTAGCTCTTAAAGCTAACCCTAAACCTTACCGTCACGACTAGACCTAACCCTGATACTAACCTAACACCTAACCCTAACCAGAACCCCTAAAGCTAACCCTGAACCCAATCCCTAACCCTAGCAGTAAACTTTAACCCTAAACCTAAGCCCAACCCGTAACCCTAATCCTATCCTTTTACCCTAAATCTAACCCCTAAACCTAACCCCTATACCTCACCCTAACTCTAACCCCAATCCTAATTCTAACCATACCCCTTCATAAAACACTAACTCCTAACCGCTAACCCTAACACTAACCAAATCCCTAATCACTAATC
>NW_027182890.1:352500-360000 GCF_041146395.1 Eulemur rufifrons
CAAAAACCATAATCACTAATCCCTAAACCTAAGGCTTAACCTTTACCCTAACCGTTAACCCTCACCCTAAATCTTAACACTGACCCTAACCTTAACCTTTAACTCTAAGCCTAACCCTTAACCCTACAGGAAGGAAGACCCTTAATGCTAATGGGATCCCTTATCCCCAACCCTAACACTACAGCTAAAAATAACCCTAACCTTGGATGCTTAAACCTAACCGCTAACACTTACTTTAACCCCAAACCCTAACCCTAATCCTAAGCATTAAACGTAACCCTATCTCTTAACCCTAACGCTAGCCCTTACCCTATCGCCTAGATCTAACCCTAAATCTAACCTACCGCCTAATCCTAACCTTAAGCCCTAATGCTAACACTAACCCTGAACCCTAAACCTACCCGTAACCCTTAACACTAACCCTATCCAGGAACCTTAACCCTGACTCTAACCATTATCCGCACCCAAGCATTTAACCCTGACCCTACACCTAATCCTTAATAATAAACCTAACACTAAACCCTAACCCTAAGCCCAACACTTCACCCTAATCCTATCCCTTAACCCTAACCCTAACCCTAACGCTACCCCCTAAACGTAACCCTAACCGTGACCTGTAAACCTAACCCTAACCTCTAACACAAAAAATAGCACATAACTCTAACCCTAAAACTAACCCTAACCCTAAACCTAACCCTAAACCCTAACTCTTAACCTTAACCCTAAGCGTTAACTCTCACGCTAACCTTTAATCCTAACCCTAATCCTAATCTTCAACCCTAAACCTAACACTTAACCCCAACCCTGTACCAAACCCTAACCCCTCATCTTAACCCTAACCGTAAACCTCAACCCTAAACCAAAGTGTAACCGTTAAACCTAAGAATAACCTTTAAACCTAACCCTAATCCCTAACCCTAAGCCCTCACCCTAACACTAAACTTCATCCTTAACCCTAACCAGAAACCTAACCCTAAATCTAATTCTCAGACTTCTTGCTTTCTTAGAGTTTAGAAAGCCTGCAATCCTCCCATGCCATGCGTGAAAGGAGGCTCTACCACTGTGTCCTGCATGAGACTCATGGGCCCATACACAGAGTATGATAGAGTGGGTTCCCGGGTACAATCCCAGCCCCCTAAACTCCCCCCGCCCGCCTAATGCAGACAGGGCCCGTGCGCTAAGCATAAACAATACCTTTAACAGATAACCCTAACCCTGAACATAACACGCAACCCTGTTCCTATTTCTCCCCTTAACACGTAAACCTCACCGTGCGCCTAACTTTAACCTCTTATCCTAACGTTAATGCATAACCCATTTCCTGAGAACAACCCCTATCCCATAATTCTAACCCTATCTCCTAGTCATCACTGTGACACCTAATCCCTAACCCTAATTCTAAATCGCTAACCCTAACCGTAACCCTACCTACAACCCTAACACTGACAGTAACCCTTCCTTCTAACCCCAACGCTATGCCTAACAAAAACCCTAACCCTTGACCCTAACCCTTCACCCTAACCCCTAAGCCTTACCCTAACCCTTAACCCTAATCCTAATCCTAACCATTAAACCTAACCCTAGCTCTTAAAGCGAACCCTAAATCTTACCCTCACGACTAGACCTAACCCTGACACTAACCTAACACCTAAACCTAACCAGAACCCCTAAAGCTAACCCTGAACCCTATCCCTAACCCTAGCAGTAAACTTTAACCCTAAACCTAAGCCCAACCCGTAACCCTAATCCTATCCTTTTACCCTAAAACTAACCCCTAAACCTAACCCCTATACCTCACCCTACCTCTAACCCCAATCCTAATTCTAACCATACCCCTTCATAAAACACTAACTCCTAACCGCTAACCCTAACACTAACCAAAAACCCTAATCACTAATCCCTAACCCTAACGCTTAACCTTTACCCTAACCGTTAACCCTCACCCTAAATCTTAACACTGACCCTAACCTTCACCTTTAACTCTAAGCCTAACCCTTAACCCTACAGTAAGGAAGACCATTAATGCTAATGGGATCCCTTATCCCTAACCCTAACACTACAGCTAAAAATAACCCTAACCTTGGATCCTTAAACCTAACCCCTAACACTTACTTTAACCCCAAACCCTAACCCTAATCCTAAGCATTAAACCTAACCCTATCTCTTAACCCTAACGCAGCCCTTACCCTAACGCCTAGATCTAACCCTAAATCTAACCTACCGCCTAATCCTAACCTTAAGCCCTAATGCTAACACTAACCCTGAATCCTAAACCTACCCGTAACACTTAACACTACCCTATCCGTGAACCTTAACCCTGACCCTAACCATTACCCGCACCCAAGCATTTAACCCTGACCCTAACCCTAATCCTTAATGCTAACCCTAACACTAAACCCTAACCCTAAGCCCAACACTTAACCCTAATCCTATCCCGTAACCCTAACCCTAACCTTAATGCTAACCCCTAAACGTTACCCTAACCGTGACCAGTAAACCTAACCCTAACCTCTAACACAAACCATAGCACATAACTCTAACCCTAAAACTAACCCTAACCCTAACCCTAACCCTAAACCCTAACTCTTAACCTTAACCCTAAGCGTTAACTCTCACGCTAACCTTTAATCCTAACCCTAATCCTAATCTTCAACCCTAAACCTAACACTTAACCCTAACCCTGTACCAAACCCTAACCCCTCATCTTAACCCTAACCGTAAACCTCAACCCGAAACCAAAGTGTAACCGTTAAACCTAAGAGTAACCTTTAACCCTAACCCTAATCCCTAACCCTAAGCCCTCACCCTAACACTAAACTTCATCCTTAACCCTAACCAGAATCCTAACCCTAAATCTAATTCTCAGACTTCTTGCTTTCTTAGAGTTTAGAAAGCCTGTAATCCTCCCATGCCATGCGTGAAAGGAGGCTCTACCACTGTGTCCTGCATGAAACCCACGGGCCCATACCCAGAGTATGATAGAGTGGGTTCCCGGGTACAATCCCAGCCCCCTAAACTCCCCCCGCCCGCCTAATGCAGACAGGGCCCGTGCGCTAAGCATAAAAAATACCTTTAACAGATAACCCTAACCCTGAACATAACACCCAACCCTGTTCCTATTTCTCCCCTTAACACGTAAACCTCACCGTGCGCCTAACTTTAACCTGTTATCCTAACGTTAATGCATAACCCATTTCCTGAGAACAACCCCTATCCCATAATTCTAACCCTATGTCCTAGTCATCACCGTGACACCTAATCCCTAACCCTAATTCTAAACCGCTAACCCTAACCGTAACCCTACCTACAACACTAACACTGACAGTAAACCTTATTTCTAACCCCAACGCTATGCCTAACAAAAACCCTAACCCTTGACCCTAACCCTTCACCCTAACCCCTAAGCCTTACCCTAACCCTTAACCCTAATCCTAATCCTAACCATTAAACCTAACCCTAGCTCTTAAAGCTAACCCTAAACCTTACCCTCACGACTAGACCTAACCCTGACACTAACCTAACACCTAACCCTAACCAGAACCCCTAAAGCTAACCCTGAACCCCATCCCTAACCCTAGCAGTAAACTTTAACCCTAAACCTAAGCCCAACCCGTAACCCTAATCCTATCCTTTTACCCTAAAACTAACCCCTAAACCTAACCCCTATACCTCACCCTAACTCTAATCCCAATCCTAATTCTAACCATACCCCTTCATAAAACACTAACTCCTGACCGCTAACCGTAACACTAACCAAAAACCCTTATCACTACTCCCTAAACCTAACGCTTAACCTTTACCCTAACCGTTAACCCTCACCCTAAATCTTAACACTGACCCTAACCTTAACCTTTAACTCTAAGCCTAACCATTAACCCTACAGTATGGAAGACCCTTAATGCTAATGGGATCCCTTATCCCTAACCCTAACACTACAGCTAAAAATAACCCTAACCTTTGATCCTTAAACCTAACCCCTAAGTCTTACTTTAACCCCAAACCCTAACGCTACTCCTAAGCATTAACCCTAACCCTATCTCTTAACCCTAACGCTAGCCCTTACCCTAACGCCTAGATCTAACCCTAAATCTAACCTACCGCCTAATCCTAACCTTAAGCCCTAATGCTAACAGTAACCCTGAATCCTAAACCTACCCGTAACCCTTAACACTAACCCTATCCGTGAACCTTAACCCTGACCCTAACCGTTACCCGCACCCAAGCATTTAACCCTGACCCTAACCCTAATCCTTAACGCTAACCCTAACACTGAACCCTAACCCTAAGCCCAATACTTAACCCTAATCCTATCCCGTAACCCTAACCCTAACCCTAATGCTAACCCCTAAACGTAACCCTAACCGTGACCAGTAAACCTAACCCTAACCTCTAACACAAACCATAGCACATAACTCTAACCCTAAAACTAACCCTAACCCTAAACCTAACCCTAAACCCTAACTCTTAACCTTAACCCTAAGCGTTAACTCTCACGCTAACCTTTAATCCTAACCCTAATCCTAATCTTCAACCCTAAACCTAACACTTAACCCCAACCCTGTACCAAACCCTAACCCCTCATCTTAACCCTAACCGTAAACCTCAACCCTAAACCAAAGTGTAACCGTTAAACCTAAGAATAACCTTTAAACCTAACCCTAATCCCTAACCCTAAGCCCTCACCCTAACACTAAACTTCATCCTTAACCCTAACCATAATGCTAACCCTAAATCTAATTCTCAGACTTCTTGCTTTCTTAGAGTTTAGAAAGCCTGCAATCCTCCCATGCCATGCGTGAAAGGAGGCTCTACCACTGTGTCCTGCATGAAACCCACGGGCCCATACCCAGAGTATGATAGAGTGGGTTCCCGGGTACAATCCCAGCCCCCTAAACTCCCCCCGCCCGCCTAATGCAGACAGGGCCCGTGCGCTAAGCATAAACAATACCTTTAACAGATAACCCTAACCCTGAACATAACACCCAACCCTGTTCCTATTTCTCCCCTTAACACGTAAACCTCACCGTGCGCCTAACTTTAACCTGTTATCCTAACGTTAATGCATAACCCATTTCCTGAGAACAACCCCTATCCCATAATTCTAACCCTATGTCCTAGTCATCACCGTGACACCTAATCCCTAACCCTAATTCTAAACCGCTAACCCTAACCGTAACCCTACCTACAACACTAACACTGACAGTAAACCTTATTTCTAACCCCAACGCTATGCCTAACAAAAACCCTAACCCTTGACCCTAACCCTTCACCCTAACCCCTAAGCCTTACCCTAACCCTTAACCCTAATCCTAATCCTAACCATTAAACCTAACCCTAGCTCTTAAAGCTAACCCTAAACCTTACCCTCACGACTAGACCTAACCCTGACACTAACCTAACACCTAACCCTAACCAGAACCCATAAAGCTAGCCCTGAACCCTATCCCTAACCCTAGCAGTAAACTTTAACCCTAAACCTAAGCCCAACCCGTAACCCTAATCCTATCCTTTTACCCTAAAACTAACCCCTAAACCTAACCCCTATACCTCACCCTAACTCTAATCCCAATCCTAATTCTAACCATACCCCTTCATAAAACACTAACTCCTGACCTCTAACCGTAACACTAACCAAAATCCCTTATCACTACTCCCTAAACCTAACGCTTAACCTTTACCCTAACCGTTAACCCACACCCTAAATCTTAACACTGACCCTAACCTTAACCTTTAACTCTAAGCCTAACCATTAACCCTACAGTATGGAAGACCCTTAATGCTAATGGGATCCCTTATCCCTAACCCTAACACTACAGCTAAAAATAACCCTAACCTTTGATCCTTATACCTAACCCCTAACTCTTACTTTAACCCCAAACCCTAACCCTAATCCTAAGCATTAAACCTAACCCTATCTCTTAACCCTAACGCTAGCCCTTACCCTAACGCCTAGATCTAACCCTAAATCTAACCTACCGCCTAATCCTAACCTTAAGCACTAATGCTAACACTAACCCTGAACCCTAAACCTACCCGTAACCCTTAACACTAACTCTATCCGTGAACCTTAACCCTGACCCTATCGATTACCTGCACCCAAGCATTTAACCCTGACCCTAACCCTACTCCTTCATGCTAACCTTAACACTAAACCCTAACCCTAAGCCCAACACTTAACCCTAATCCTATCCCTTAACCCTAACCCTAACCGTAATGCTAACCCCTAAAGGTAACCCTAACTGTGACCAGTAAACCTAACCCTAACCTCTAACACAAACCATAGCACATAACTCTAACCCTAAAACTAACCCTAACCCTAACCCTAACTCTAAACCCTAACTCTTAACCTTAACCCTAAGCGTTAACTCTCACGCTAACCTTTAATCCTAACACGAATCTTAATCTTAAACCCTAAACCTAACACTTAACGCTAACCCTGTACCAAACCCTAACCCCTCATCTTAACCCTAACCATAAACCTCAACCCTAAACCAAAGTGTAACCGTTAAACCTAACAGTAACCTTTAACCCTAACCCTATTCCCTAACCCTAAGCCCTCACCCTAACGCTAAACTTCATCCTTAACCCTAACCAGAATCCTAACCCTAAATCTAATTCTCAGACTTCTTGCTTTCTTAGAGTTTAGAAAGCCTGCAATCCTCCCATGCCATGCGTGAAAGGAGGCTCTACCACTGTGTCCTGCATGAAACCCACGGGCCCATACCCAGGGTATGATAGAATGGGTTCCCGGGTACAATCCCAGCCCCCTAAACTCCCCCCGCCCGCCTAATGCAGACAGGGCCCGTGCGCTAAGCATAAACAATACCTTTAACAGATAACCCTAACCCTGAACATAACACCCAACCCTGTTCCTATTTCTCCCCTTAACACGTAAACCTCACCGTGCGCCTAACTTTAACCTCTTATCCTAACGTTAATGCATAACCCATTTCCTCAGAACAACCCCTATCCCATAATTCTAACCCTATCTCCTAGTCATCACTGTGACACCTAATCCCTAACCCTAATTCTAAACCGCTAACCCTAACCATAACCCTACCTACAACCCTAACACTGACAGTAACCCTTACTTCTAACCCCAACGCTATGCCTAACAAAAACCCTAACCCTTCACCCTAACCCCTAAGCCTTACCCTAACCCTTAACCCTAATCCTAATCCTAACCATGAAACATAACCCTAGCTCTTAAAGCTAACCCTAAACCTTACCCTCACGACTAGACCTAACCCTGACACTAACCTAACACCTAACCCTAACCAGAACCCCTAAAGCTAACCCTGAACCCTATCCCTAACCCTAGCAGTAAACTTTAACCCTAAACCTAAGCCCAACCCGTAACCCTAATCCTATCCTTTTACCCTAAAACTAACCCCTAAACCTAATCCCTATACCTCACCCTAACTCTAACCCCAATCCTAATTCTAACCATACCCCTTCATAAAACACTAACTCCTAACCGCTAACCCTAACACTAACCAA
>NW_027182890.1:365000-367500 GCF_041146395.1 Eulemur rufifrons
CTTACTTCTAACCCCAACGCTATGCCTAACAAAAACCCTAACCCTTGACCCTAACCCTTCACCCTAACCTCTAAGCCTTACCCTAACCCTTAACCCTAATCCTAATCCTAACCATTAAACCTAACCCTAGCTCTTAAAGCTAACCCTAAACCTTACCCTCACGACTAGACCTAACCCTGACACTAACCTAACACCTAACCCTAACCAGAACCCCTAAGGCTAACCCTGAACCCTATCCCTATCCCTAGAAGTAAACTTTAACCCTAAACCTAAGCCCAACCCGTAACCCTAATCCTATCCTTTTACCCTAAAACTAACCCCTAAACCTAACACCTATACCTCACCCTAACTCTAACCCCAATCCTAATTCTAACCATACCCCTTCATAAAACACTAACTCCTAACCGCTAACCCTAACACTAACCAAAAACCCTAATCACTAATCCCTAACCCTAACGCTTATCCTTTACCCTAACCGTTAACCCTCACCCTAAATCTTAACACTGACCCTAACCTTAACCTTTAACTCTAAGCCTAACCCTTAACCCTACAGTAAGGAAGACCCTTAATGCTAATGGGATCACTTATCCCTAACCCTAACACTACAGCTAAAAATAACCCTAACCTTTGATCCTTAAACCTAACCCCTAACACTTACTTTAACCCCAAACCATAACCCTAATCCTAAGCATTAAACCTAACCCTATCTCTTAACCCTAACGCTAGCCCTTACCCTAACGCCTAGATCTAACCCTAAATCTAACCTACCGCCTAATCCTAGCCTTAAGCCCTAATGCTAACTCTAACCCTGAACCCTAAACCTACCCGTAACCCTTAACACTAAACCTATCCGTCAACCTTATCCCTGACCCTAACCATTACCCGCACCCAAGCATTTAACCCTGACCCTAACCCTAATCCTTAATGCTAACCCTAACACTAAACCCTAACCCTAAGCCCAACACTTATCCCTAATCCTATCCCTTAACCCTAAACCTAAGCCTAACCCTAATGCTACCCCCTAAACGCAACCCTAACCGTGACCAGTAAACCTAAACCTAAACTCTAACACAAACCATAGCACATAACTCTAACCCTAAAACTATCCCTAACCTTAAACCTAACCCTAAACCCTAACTCTGAACATTAACCCTAAGCGTTAACTCTCACGCTAATCTTTAATCCTAACCCTAATCCTAATCTTCAACCCTAAACCTAACACTTAACCCTAACCCTGTACCAAACCCTAACCCCTCATCTTAACCCTAACCGTAAACCTCAACCCTAAACCAAAGTGTAACCGTTAAACCTAAGAGTAACTTTTAACCCTAACCCTAATCCCTAACCCTAAGCCCTCACCCTAACACTAAACTTCATCCTTAACCCTAACCAGAATCCTAACCCTAAATCTAATTCTCAGACTTCTTGCTTTCTTAGAGTTTAGAAAGCCTGCAATCCTCCCATGCCATGCGTGAAAGGAGGCTCTACCACTACGTCCTGCATGAAACCCATAGGTTCATACCGAGAGTATGATAGAGTGGGTTCCCGGGTACAATCCCAGCCCCCTAAACTCCCCCTGCCCGCTCAATGCAGATAGGGCCCTTGCGCTAAGCATAAACAATACCTTTAACAGATAACCCTAACCCTGAACATAACACCCAACCCTGTTCCTATTTCTCCCCTTAACACGTAAACCTCACCGTGCGCCTAACTTTAACCTCTTATCCTAACGTTAATGCATAACCCATTTCCTGAGAACAACCCCTATCCCATAATTCTAACCCTATCTCCTAGTCATCACTGTGACACCTAATCCCTAACCCTAATTCTAAACCGCTAACCCTAACCGTAACCCTACCTACAACCCTAACACTGACAGTAACCCTTACTTCTAACCCCAACGCTATGCCTAACAAAAACCCTAACCCTTGACCCTAACCCTTCACCCTAACCCCTAAGCCTTACCCTAACCCTTAACCCTAATCCTAATCCTAACCATTAAACCTAACCCTAGCTCTTAAAGCTAACCCTAAACCTTACCCTCACGACTAGACCTAACCCTGACACTAACCTAACACCTAACCCTAACCAGAACCCCTAAAGCTAACCCTGAACCCAATCCCTAACCCTAGCAGTAAACTTTAACCCTAAACCTAAGCCCAACCCGTAACCCTAATCCTATCCTTTTACCCTAAAACTAACCCCTAAACCTAACCCCTATACCTCACCCTAACTCTAACCCCAATCCTAATTCTAACCATACCCCTTCATAAAACACTAACTCTTAACCGCTAACCCTAACACTAACCAAAAACCCTAATCACTAATCCCTAACCCTAACGCTTAACCTTTACCCTAACCGTTAACCCTCACCCTAAATCTTAACACTGACCCTAACCTTCACCTTTAACTCTAAGCCTAACCCTTAACCCTACAGTAAGGAAGACCCTTAATGCTAATGGGATCCCTTATCCCTAACCCTAACACTACAGGTAAAAAT
>NW_027182890.1:372500-382500 GCF_041146395.1 Eulemur rufifrons
CCGTGCGCCTAACTTTAACCTCTTATCCTAACGTTAATGCATAACCCATTTCCTGAGAACAACCCCTATCCCATAATTCTAACCCTATCTCCTAGACATCACTGTGACACCTAATCCCTAACCCTAATTCTAAACCGCTAACCCTAACCGTAACCCTACCTACAACCCTAACACTGACAGTAACCCTTACATCTAACCCCAACGCTATGCCTAACAAAAACCCTAACGCTTGACCCTAACCCTTCACCCTAACCCCTAAGCCTTACCCTAACGCTTAACCCTAATCCTAATCCTAACTATTAAACCTAACACTAGCTCTTAAAGCTAACCCTAAACCTTACCCTCACGACTAGACCTAACCCTGACACTAACCTAACACCTAACCCTAACCAGAACCCCTAAGGCTAACCCTGAACCCTATCCCTAACCCTAGCAGTAAACTTTAACCCTAAACCTAAGCCCAACCCGTAACCCTAATCCTATCCTTTTACCCTAAAACTAACCCCTAAACCTAACCCCTATACCTCACCCTAACTCTAACCCGAATCCTAATTCTAACCATACCCCTTCATAAAACACTAACTCCTAACCGCTAACCCTAACACTAACCAAAAACCCTAATCACTAATCCCTAACCCTAACGCTTAACCTTTATCCTAACCGTTAACCCTCACCCTAAATCTTAACACTGACCCTAACCTTCACCTTTAACTCTAAGCCTAACCCTTAACCCTACAGTAAGGAAGACCCTTAATGCTAATGGGATCCCTTATCCCTAACCCTAACACTACAGCTAAAAATAACCCTAACATTTGATCCTTAAACCTAACCCCTAACACTTACTTTAACCCCAAACCCTAACCTTAATCCTAAGCATTATACCTAACCCTCTCTCTTAACCCTAACGCTAGCCCTTACCTTAACGCCTAGATCTAACCCTAAATCTAACCTACCGCCTAATCCTAACCTTAAGCCCTAATGCTAACTCTAACCCTGAACCCTAAACCTACCCGTAACCCTTAACACTAACCCTATCCGTGAACCTTAACCCTGACCCTAACCATTACCCGCACCCAAGCATTTAACCCTGACCCTAATCCTAATCCTTAATGCTAACCCTAACACTAAACCCTAACCCTAAGCCCAACACTTATCCCTAATCCTATCCCTTAACCCTAACCCTAACCCTAATGCTACCCTCTAAACGTAACCCTAACCGTGACCAGTAAACCTAACCCTAACCTCTAACAGAAACCATAGCACATAACTCTAACCCTAAAACTAACCCTAACCCTAACTCTAAACCCTAACTCTTAACCTTAACCCTAAGCGTTAACTCTCACGCTAACCTTTAATCCTAACCCTAATCCTAATCTTCCACCCTAAACCTAACACTTAACCCTAACCCTGTACAAAACCCTAACCCCTCATCTTAACCCTAACCGTAAACCTCAACCCTAAACCAAAGTGTAACCGTTAAACCTAAGAGTAACCTTTAACCCTAACCCTAATCCCTAACCCTAAGCCTTCACCCTAACACTAAACTTCATCCTTAACCCTAGCCATAATCCTAACCCTAAATCTAATTCTCAGACTTCTTGCTTTCTTAGAGTTTAGAAAGCCTGCAATCCTCACATGCCATGCGTGAAAGGAGGCTCTACCACTGTGTCCTGCATGAAACCCACGGGCCCATACCCAGAGTATGATAGAGTGGGTTCCCGGGTACAATCCCAGCCCCCTAAACTCCCCCGCCCGTCTAATGCAGACAGGGCCTGTGCGCTAAGCATAAACAATACCTTTAACAGATAACCCTAACCCTGAACATAACACCCAACCCTGTTCCTATTTCTCCCCTTAACACGTAAACCTCACCGTGCGCCTAACTTTAACCTGTTATCCTAACGTTAATGCATAACCCATTTCCTGAGAACAACCCCTATCCCATAATTCTAACCCTATCTCCTAGTGATCACTGTGACACCTAATCCCTAACCCTAATTCTAAACCGCTAACCCTAACCGTAACCCTACCTACAACCCTAACACTGACAGTAACCCTTATTTCTAACCCCAACGCTACGCCTAACAAAAACCCTAACCCTTCACCCTAACCCCTAAGACTTACCCTAACCCTTAACCCTAATCCTAATCCTAACCATTAAACCTAACCCTAGCTCTTAAAGCTAACCCTAAACCTTACCCTCACGACTAGACCTAACCCTGACACTAACCTAACACCTAACCCAAACCAGAACCCCTAAAGCTAACCCTGAACCCTATCCCTAACCCTAGCAGTAAACTTTAACCCTAAACCTAAGCCCAACCCGTAACCCTAATCCTATCCTTTTACCCTAAAACTAACCCCTAAACCTAACCCCTATACCTCACCCTAACTCTAACCCCAATCCTAATTCTAACCATACCCCTTCATAAAACACTAACTCCTAACCGCTAACCCTAACACTAACCAAAAACCCTAATCACTAATCCCTAAACCTAACGCTTAACCTTTACCCTAACCGTTAACCCTCACCCTAAATCTTAACACTGACCCTCACCTTAACCTTTAACTCTAAGCCTAACCCTTAACCCTACAGTAAGGAAGACCCTTAATGCTAATGGGATCCCTTATCCCTAACCCTAACACTACAGCTAAAAATAACCCTAACCTTGGATCCTTAAATCTAACCCCTAACACTTACTTTAACCCCAAACCCTAACCCTAATCCTAAGCCTTAAACCTAACCCTATCTCTTAACCCTAAGGCTAGCCCTTACCCTAACGCCTAGATCTAACCCTAAATCTAACCTACCGCCTAATCCTAAGCTTAAGCCCTAATGCTAACACTAACCCTGAACCCTAAACCTACCCGTAACCCTTAACACTAACCCTATCCGTGAACCTAAACCCTGACCCTAACCATTACCCGCACCCTAGCATTTAACCCTGACCCTAACCCTAATCCTTAATGCTAACCCTAACACTAAACCCTAACCCTAAGCCCAACACTTAACCCTAATCCTATCCCTTAATCCTAACCCTAACCGAAACCCTAATGCTAACCCCTAAATGTAACCCTAACCGTGACCAGTAAACCTAAGCCTAACCTCTAACACAAAGCATAGCACATAATTCTAACCCTAAAACTAACCCTAACCCTAACCCTAAACCCTAACTCTTAACCTTTACCCTAAGCGTTAACTCTCACGCTAACCTTTAATCCTAACCCTAATCCTAATCTTCAACCCTAAACCTAACACTTAACCCTAACCCTGTACCAAACCCTAACCCCTCATCTTAACCCTAACCGTAAACCTCAACCCGAAACCAAAGTGTAACCGTTAAACCTAAGAGTAACCTTTAACCCTAACCCTAATCCCTAACCCTAAGCCCTCACCCTAACACTAAACTTCATCCTTAACCCTAACCAGAATCCTAACCCTAAATCTAATTCTCAGACTTCTTGCTTTCTTAGAGTTTAGAAAGCCTGCAATCCTCCCATGCCATGCGTGAAAGGAGACTCTACCGCTGTGTCCTGCATGAAACCCATGGGCCCATACCCAGAGTATGATAGAGTGGGTTCCCGGGTACAATCCCAGCCCCCTAAGCTCCCCCCGCCCGCCTAATGCAGACAGGGCCCGTGCGCTAAGCATAAACAATACCTTTAACAGATAACCCTAACCCTGAACATAACACCCAACCCTGTTCCTATTTCTCCCCTTAACACGTAAACCTCACCGTGCGCCTAACTTTAACCTGTTATCCTAACGTTAATGCATAACCCATTTCCTGAGAACAACCCCTATCCCATAATTCTAACCCTATCTCATAGTCATCACTGTGACACCTAATCCCTAACCCTAATTCTAAACCGCTAACCCTAACCGTAACCCTACCTACAACCCTAACACTGACAGTAACCCTTACTTCTAACCCCAACGCTATGCCTAACAAAAACCCTAACCCTTGACCCTAACCCTTCACCCTAACCCCTAAGCCTTACCCTAACCCTTAACCCTAATCCTAATCCTAACCATTAAACCTAACCCTAGCTCTTAAAGCTAACCCTAAACCTTACCCTCACGACTAGACCTAACCTTGACACTAACCGAACACATAACCCTAACCAGAACCCCTAAAGCTAACCCTGAACCCTATCCCTAACCCTAGCAGTAAACTTTAACCCTAAACCTAAGCCCTACCCGTAACACTAATCCTATCCTTTTACCCTAAAACTAACCCCTAAACCTAACCCCTATACCTCACCCTAACTCTAACCCCAATCCTAATTCTAACCATACCCCTTCATAAAACACTAACTCCTAACCGCTAACACTAACACTAACCAAAATCCCTAATAACTAATCCCTAACCCTAACGCTTAACCTTTACCCTAACCGTTAACCCTCACCCTAAATCTTAACACTGACCCTAACCTGAACCTTTAACTCTAAGCCTAACCCTTAACCCTACAGTAAGGAAGACCCTTAATGCTAATGGGATCCCTTATCCCTAACCCTAACACTACAGCTAAAAATAACCCTAACCTTGGATCCTTAAACCTAACCCCTAACACTTACTTTAACCCCAAACCCTAAGCCTATTCCTAAGCATTAAACCTAACCCTATCTCTTAACCCTAACGCTAGCCCTTACCCTAAGGCCTAGATCTAACCCTAAATCTAACCTACCGCCTAATCCTAACCTTAAGCCCTAATGCTAACTCTAACCCTGAACACGAAACCTACCCGTAACCCTTAACACTAACCCTATCCGTCAACCTTAATCCTGACCCTAACCATTCCCCTCACCCAAGCATTTAACCCTGAACCTAACCTTAATCCTTAATGATAACCCTAAACCTAACCCTAACCCTAAGCCCAACACTTAACGCTAATCCTATCCCTTAACCCTAACCCTAATGCTAACCCCTAAACGTAACCCTCACCGTGACCAGTAAACCTAAACCTAACCTCTAACACAAACCATAGCACATAACTCGAACCCTAAAACTAACCCTAACCCTAACCCTAAACCCTAACTCTTAACCTTAACACTAAGCGTTAACTCTCACACTAACCTTTAATCCTAACCCTAATCCTAATCTTCAACCCTAAACCTAACACTTAACCCTAACCCTGTACCAAACCCTAACCCCTCATCTTAAACCTAACCGTAAACCTCAACCCTAAACCAAAGTGTAACCGTTAAACCTAAGAGTAACCTTTAACCCTAACCCTAATCCCTGACGCTAAGCCCTCACCCTAACACTATACTTCGTCCTTAACCCTAACCATAATCCTACCCCTAAATCTAATTGTCAGACTTCTTGCTTTCTTAGAGTTTAGAAAGCCTGCAATCCTCCCATGCCATGCGTGAAAGGAGACTCCACCACTGTGTCCTGCATGAAACCGACGGGCCCATACCCAGAGTATGATAGAGTGGGTTCCTGGGTACAATCCCAGCCCCCTAAAGTCCCCCCGCCCGCCTAATGCAGACAGGGCCCGTGCGCTAAGCATAAACAATACCTTTAACAGATAACCCTAACCCTGAACATAACACCCAACCCTGTTCCTATTTCTCCCCTTAACACGTAAACCTCACCGTGCGCCTAACTTTAACCTCTTATCCTAACGTTAATGCATAACCCATTTCCTGAGAACAACCCCTATCCCATAATTCTAACCCTATCTCCTAGTGATCACTGTGACACCTAATCCCTAACCCTAATTCTAAACCGCTAACCCTAACCGTAACCCTACCTACAACCCTAACACTGACAGTAACCCTTATTTCTAACCCCAACGCTACGCCTAACAAAAACCCTAACCCTTCACCCTAACCCCTAAGACTTACCCTAACCCTTAACCCTAATCCTAATCCTAACCATTAAACCTAACCCTAGCTCTTAAAGCTAACCCTAAACCTTACCCTCACGACTAGACCTAACCCTGACACTAACCTAACACCTAACCCAAACCAGAACCCCTAAAGCTAACCCTGAACCCTATCCCTAACCCTAGCAGTAAACTTTAACCCTAAACCTAAGCCCAACCCGTAACCCTAATCCTATCCTTTTACCCTAAAACTAACCCCTAAACCTAACCCCTATACCTCACCCTAACTCTAACCCCAATCCTAATTCTAACCATACCCCTTCATAAAACACTAACTCCTAACCGCTAACCCTAACACTAACCAAAAACCCTAATCACTAATCCCTAAACCTAACGCTTAACCTTTACCCTAACCGTTAACCCTCACCCTAAATCTTAACACTGACCCTCACCTTAACCTTTAACTCTAAGCCTAACCCTTAACCCTACAGTAAGGAAGACCCTTAATGCTAATGGGATCCCTTATCCCTAACCCTAACACTACAGCTAAAAATAACCCTAACCTTGGATCCTTAAATCTAACCCCTAACACTTACTTTAACCCCAAACCCTAACCCTAATCCTAAGCCTTAAACCTAACCCTATCTCTTAACCCTAAGGCTAGCCCTTACCCTAACGCCTAGATCTAACCCTAAATCTAACCTACCGCCTAATCCTAAGCTTAAGCCCTAATGCTAACACTAACCCTGAACCCTAAACCTACCCGTAACCCTTAACACTAACCCTATCCGTGAACCTAAACCCTGACCCTAACCATTACCCGCACCCTAGCATTTAACCCTGACCCTAACCCTAATCCTTAATGCTAACCCTAACACTAAACCCTAACCCTAAGCCCAACACTTAACCCTAATCCTATCCCTTAATCCTAACCCTAACCGAAACCCTAATGCTAACCCCTAAATGTAACCCTAACCGTGACCAGTAAACCTAAGCCTAACCTCTAACACAAAGCATAGCACATAATTCTAACCCTAAAACTAACCCTAACCCTAACCCTAAACCCTAACTCTTAACCTTTACCCTAAGCGTTAACTCTCACGCTAACCTTTAATCCTAACCCTAATCCTAATCTTCAACCCTAAACCTAACACTTAACCCTAACCCTGTACCAAACCCTAACCCCTCATCTTAACCCTAACCGTAAACCTCAACCCGAAACCAAAGTGTAACCGTTAAACCTAAGAGTAACCTTTAACCCTAACCCTAATCCCTAACCCTAAGCCCTCACCCTAACACTAAACTTCATCCTTAACCCTAACCAGAATCCTAACCCTAAATCTAATTCTCAGACTTCTTGCTTTCTTAGAGTTTAGAAAGCCTGCAATCCTCCCATGCCATGCGTGAAAGGAGACTCTACCGCTGTGTCCTGCATGAAACCCATGGGCCCATACCCAGAGTATGATAGAGTGGGTTCCCGGGTACAATCCCAGCCCCCTAAGCTCCCCCCGCCCGCCTAATGCAGACAGGGCCCGTGCGCTAAGCATAAACAATACCTTTAACAGATAACCCTAACCCTGAACATAACACCCAACCCTGTTCCTATTTCTCCCCTTAACACGTAAACCTCACCGTGCGCCTAACTTTAACCTGTTATCCTAACGTTAATGCATAACCCATTTCCTGAGAACAACCCCTATCCCATAATTCTAACCCTATCTCATAGTCATCACTGTGACACCTAATCCCTAACCCTAATTCTAAACCGCTAACCCTAACCGTAACCCTACCTACAACCCTAACACTGACAGTAACCCTTACTTCTAACCCCAACGCTATGCCTAACAAAAACCCTAACCCTTGACCCTAACCCTTCACCCTAACCCCTAAGCCTTACCCTAACCCTTAACCCTAATCCTAATCCTAACCATTAAACCTAACCCTAGCTCTTAAAGCTAACCCTAAACCTTACCCTCACGACTAGACCTAACCTTGACACTAACCGAACACATAACCCTAACCAGAACCCCTAAAGCTAACCCTGAACCCTATCCCTAACCCTAGCAGTAAACTTTAACCCTAAACCTAAGCCCTACCCGTAACACTAATCCTATCCTTTTACCCTAAAACTAACCCCTAAACCTAACCCCTATACCTCACCCTAACTCTAACCCCAATCCTAATTCTAACCATACCCCTTCATAAAACACTAACTCCTAACCGCTAACACTAACACTAACCAAAATCCCTAATAACTAATCCCTAACCCTAACGCTTAACCTTTACCCTAACCGTTAACCCTCACCCTAAATCTTAACACTGACCCTAACCTGAACCTTTAACTCTAAGCCTAACCCTTAACCCTACAGTAAGGAAGACCCTTAATGCTAATGGGATCCCTTATCCCTAACCCTAACACTACAGCTAAAAATAACCCTAACCTTGGATCCTTAAACCTAACCCCTAACACTTACTTTAACCCCAAACCCTAAGCCTATTCCTAAGCATTAAACCTAACCCTATCTCTTAACCCTAACGCTAGCCCTTACCCTAAGGCCTAGATCTAACCCTAAATCTAACCTACCGCCTAATCCTAACCTTAAGCCCTAATGCTAACTCTAACCCTGAACACGAAACCTACCCGTAACCCTTAACACTAACCCTATCCGTCAACCTTAATCCTGACCCTAACCATTCCCCTCACCCAAGCATTTAACCCTGAACCTAACCTTAATCCTTAATGATAACCCTAAACCTAACCCTAACCCTAAGCCCAACACTTAACGCTAATCCTATCCCTTAACCCTAACCCTAATGCTAACCCCTAAACGTAACCCTCACCGTGACCAGTAAACCTAAACCTAACCTCTAACACAAACCATAGCACATAACTCGAACCCTAAAACTAACCCTAACCCTAACCCTAAACCCTAACTCTTAACCTTAACACTAAGCGTTAACTCTCACACTAACCTTTAATCCTAACCCTAATCCTAATCTTCAACCCTAAACCTAACACTTAACCCTAACCCTGTACCAAACCCTAACCCCTCATCTTAAACCTAACCGTAAACCTCAACCCTAAACCAAAGTGTAACCGTTAAACCTAAGAGTAACCTTTAACCCTAACCCTAATCCCTGACGCTAAGCCCTCACCCTAACACTATACTTCGTCCTTAACCCTAACCATAATCCTACCCCTAAATCTAATTGTCAGACTTCTTGCTTTCTTAGAGTTTAGAAAGCCTGCAATCCTCCCATGCCATGCCTTAAAGGAGGCTCCACCACTGTGTCCTGCATGAAACCGACGGGCCCATACCCAGAGTATGATAGAGTGGGTTCCCGGGTACAATCCCAGCCCCCTAAAGTCCCCCCGCCCGCCTAATGCAGACAGGGCCCGTGCGCTAAGCATAAACAATACCTTTAACAGATAACCCTAACCCTGAACATAACACGCAACCCTGTTCCTATTTCTCCCCTTAACACGTAAACCTCACCGTGCGCCTAACTTTAACCTCTTATCCTAACGTTAATGCATAACCCATTTCCTGAGAACAACCCCTATCCCATAATTCTAACCCTATCTCCTAGTCATCACTGTGACACCTAATCCCTAACCCTAATTCTAAATCGCTAACCCTAACCGTAACCCTACCTACAACCCTAACACTGACAGTAACCCTTCCTTCTAACCCCAACGCTATGCCTAACAAAAACCCTAACCCTTGACCCTAACCCTTCACCCTAACCCCTAAGCCTTACCCTAACCCTTAACCCTAATCCTAATCCTAACCATTAAACCTAACCCTAGCTCTTAAAGCTAACCCTAAACCTTACCCTCACGACTAGACCTAACCCTGACACTAACCTAACACCTAACCCTAACCAGAACCCCTAAAGCTAACCCTGAACCCTATCCCTAACCCTAGCAGTAAACTTTAACCCTAAACCTAAGCCCAGCCCGTAACCCTAATCCTATCCTTTTACCCTAAAACTAACCCCTAAACCTAACCCCTATACCTCACCCTAACTCTAACCCCAATCCTAATTCTAACCATACCCCTTCATAAAACACTAACTCCTTACCGCTAACCCTAACACTAACCAAAAACCCTAATCACTAATCCCTAACCCTAACGCTTAACCTTTACCCTAACCGTTAACC
>NW_027182890.1:385000-405000 GCF_041146395.1 Eulemur rufifrons
GAAAGCCTGCAATCCTCCCATGCCATGCGTGAAAGGAGGCTCTACCGCTATGTCCTGCATGAAACCCATGGGCCCATACCCAGAGTATGATAGAGTGGGTTCCCGGGTACAATCCCAGGCCCCTAAGCTCCCCCCGCCCGCCTAATGCAGACAGGGCCCGTGCGCTAAGCATAAACAATACCTTTAACAGATAACCCTAACCCTGAACATAACACCCAACCCTGTTCCTATTTCTCCCCTTAACACGTAAACCTCACCGTGCGCCTAACTTTAACCTCTTATCCTAACGTTAATGCATAACCCATTTCCTGAGAACAACCCCTATCCCATAATTCTAACCCTATCTCCTAGTCATCACTGTGACACCTAATCCCTAACCCTAATTCTAAACCGCTAACCCTAACCACAACCCTACCTACAACCCTAACACTGACAGTAACCCTTACTTCTAACCCCAACGCTATGCCTAACAAAAACCCTAACCCTTGACCCTAACCCTTCACCCTAACCCCTAAGCCTTACCCTAACCCTTAACCCTAATCCTAGTCCTAACCATTACACGTAACCCTGGCTCTTAAAGCTAACCCTAAACCTTACCCTCACGACTAGACCTAACCCTGACACTAACCTAACACCTAACCCTAACCAGAACCCCTAAAGCTAACCCTGAACCCTATCCCTAACCCTAGCAGTAAACTTTAACCCTAAACCTAAGCCCAACCCGTAACCCTAATCCTATCCTTTTACCCTAAAACTAACCCCTAAACCTAACCCCTATACCTCACCCTAACTCTAACCCCAATCCTAATTCTAACCATACCCCTTCTTAAAACACTAACCCCTAACCGCTAACCCCAACACTAACCAAAAACCCTAATCACTAATCCCTAACTCTAACGCTTAACCTTTACCCTAACCGTTAACCCTCACCGTAAACCTTAACACTGACCCTAACCTTAACCTTTAACTTTAAGCCTAACCCTTAACCCTACAGTAAGGAATACCCTTAATGCTAATGGGATCCCTTATCCCTAACCCTAACACTACAGCTTAAAATAACCCTAACCTTTGATCCTTAAACCTAACCCCTAACACTTACTTTAACCCCAAACACTAACCCTAATCCTAAGCATTAAACCTAACCCTATCTCTTAACCCTAACGCTATCCCTTACCCTAAGGCCTAGATCTAACCCTAAATCTAACCTACCCCCTAATCCTAACCTTAAGCCCTAATGCTAACTCTAACCCTGAACCCTAAACCTACCCGTAACCCTTAACACTAACCCTATCCGTGAACCTTAACCCTGACCCTAACCATTACCCGCACCCAAACATTTAACCCTGACCCTAACCCTAAACCTAAATGCTAACCCTAACACTGAACCCTAACCCTAAGCCCAACACTTAACCCTAATCCTATCCCCTAACCCTAACCCTAACCCTAATGCTACCCCCTAAACGTAACCCTAACCGTGACCAGTAAACCTAACCCTAACCTCTAACACAAACCATAGCACATAACTCTAACCCTAAAACTAACCCTAACCCTAACCCTAAACCCTAACACTTAACCTTAACACAAAGCGTAAACTCTCACGCTAACCTTTAATCCTAACCCTAATCCTAATCTTCAACCCTAAACCTAACACTTAACCCTAACCCTGTACCAAACCCTAACCCCTCATCTTAACCCTAACCGTAAACCTCAACCCTAAACCAAACTGTAACCGTTAAACCTAAGAGTAACCTATAACCCTAACCCTAATCCCTAACCCTAAGCCCTCACCCTAACACTAAACTTCATCCTTAACACTAACCAGAATCCTAACCCTAAATCTAATTCTCAGACTTCTTGCTTTCTTAGAGTTTAGAAAGCCTGCAATCCTCCCATGCCATGCGTGAAAGGAGGCTCTACCACTGCGTCCTGCATGAAACCCACGGGCCCATACCCAGAGTATGATAGAGTGGGTTCCCGGGTACAATCCCTGCCCCCTAAATTCCCCCCGCCCGCCTAAAGCAGACAGGGCCCGTGCGCTAAGCATAAACAAAACCTTTAACGGATAACCCTAACCCTGAAGGTAACACCCAACCCTGTTCCTATTACTCCCCTTAACACGTAAACCTCACCGTGCGCCTAACTTTAACCTCTTATCCTAACGTTAATGCATAACCCATTGCCTGAGAACACCCCCAATCCCATAATTCTAACCCTATCTCCTAGTCATCACTGTGACACCTAATCCCTAAACCTAATTCTAAACCGCTAACCCTAACCGTAACCCTACCTACAACCCTGACACTGACAGTAACCCTTACTTCTAACCCCAACGCAATGCCTAACAAAAACCCTAACCCTTTACCCTAACCCTTCACCCTAACCCCTAAGCCTTACCCTAACCCTCAACCCTAATCCTAATCCTAACCATTAAACCTAACCCTAGCTCTTAAAGCTAACCCTAAACCTTACCCTCACGACTAGACCTAATCCTGACACTAACCTAACATCTAACCCTAACCAGAACCCCTAAAGCCAACCCTGAACCCTATCGCTAACCCTAGCAGTAAACTTTAACCTTAAACCTAAGCCCAACCCGTAACCCTAATCCTATCCTTTTACCCTAAAACTAACCCCTAAACCTAACCCCTATACCTCACCCTAACTCTAACTCCAATCCTAATTCTAACCATACCCCTTCATAAAACACTAACTCCTAACCGCTAGCCCTAACACTAACCAAAAACACTAATCACTAATCCCTAACCCTAACGCTTAACCTTTACCCTAACCGTTAACCCTCACCCTAAATCTTAACACTGACCCTAACCTTAACCTTTAACTCTAAGCCTAACCCTTAACCCTACAGTAAGGAAGACCCTTAAGGCTAATGGGATCCCTTATCCTTAACCCTAACACTACAGCTAAAAATAACCCTAACCTTTGATCCTTAAACCTAACCCCTAACACTTACTTTAACCCCAAACCCTGACCCTAATCCTAAGCATTAAACTTAACCCTATCTCTTAACCCTAACGCTAGCCCTTACCCTAACGCCTAGATCTAACCCTAAATATAACCTACCGCCTAATCCTAACCTTAAGCCCTAATGCTAACTCTAACCCTGAACCCTAAACCTACCCATAACCCTTAACACTAACCCTATCCGTGAACCTTAACCCTGACCCTGACAATTACCCGCACCCAAGCATTTAACCCTGACCCTAACCCTAATCCTTAATGATATCCCTAACACTAAACCCTCACCCTAAGCCCAACACTTAACCCTAATCCTATCCCTTAACCCTAACCCTAACCTAACCCTAACCCTAACCCCGAACCTAACCCTAACCCTAACCCCTAACCCTAACCCTAACCCTAAACCTTACTCTTACCCTAACCCTTTCCCTTACCCTTACCCTAACCCTAACCCCTAACCCCTAACCCTAACCCCTAACCCTAACCCTAACCCCTAACCCTAACCCTAACCCCTAAACCTAACACTAACACTAACCCCTAACACTAACCCTAACCCCTAACCCTAACCCCTAACCCTAACCCTAACCCAACCCTAACCCTAACCACTAACCCTAACCCTAACCCCAACCCCTACCCTAAACCTAACCCTAACCCTACCCCTACCCCTTACCCTACGCATACACATAACCCAAAAACCAACCCGAACCCCAACCCCAACCCAACCCTAACCCTAACCCTAACCCTTCACCTTTAACTCTAAGCCTAACCCTTAACCCTACAGTAAGGAAGACCCTTAATGCTAATCGGATCCCTTATCCCTAACCCTAACACTACAGCTAAAAATAACCCTAACCTTGGATCCTTAAACCTAACCCCTAACACTTACTTTAACCCCAAATCCTAACCCTAATCCTAAGCATTAAACGTAAGCCTATAACTTAACCCTAACGCTAGCCCTTACCCTAACGCCTAGATCTAACCCTAAATCTAACCTACCGCCTAATCCTAACCTTAAGCCCTAATGCTAACACTAACACTGAACCCTAAACCTACCCGTAACCCTTAACACTAACTCTATCCGTGAACCTAAACCCTGACCCTAACCATTACCCGCACCCAAGCATTTAATCCTGACCCTAACCCTTATCCTTAATGCTAACCTTAACACTAAACCCTAACCCTAAGCCCAACCCTTAACCCTAATCCTATCCCTTAACCCTAACCCTAACCCTAATGCTAACCCGTAAACGTAACCCTCACCGTGAACAGTAAACCTAACCCTAACCTCTAACACAAATCATAGCACATAACTCTAAACCGAAAACTAACCCTAACCCTAACCCTAAACCCTAACTCTTAACCTTAACCCTAAGCGTTAACTCTCACGCTAACCTTTAATCCTAACCCTAATCCTAATCTTCAACCCTAAACCTAACACTTAACCCTAACCCTGTACCAAAGCCTAACCCCTCATCTTAACCCTAACCGTAAACCTCAACCCTAAACCAAAGTGTAACCGTTAAACCTAAGAGTAACCTTTAACCCTAACCCTAATCCCTAACCCTAAGCCCTCACCCTAACACTAAACTTCATCCTTAACCCTAACCATAATCATACCCCTAAATCTAATTCTCAGACTTCTTGCTTTCTTAGAGTTTAGAAAGCCTGCAATCCTCCCTTGCCATGCGTGAAAGGAGGCTCTACCACTGTGTCCTGCATGAAACCCACGGGCCCATACCCAGAGTATGATAGAGTGGGTTCCCGGGTACAATCCCAGCCCCCTAAACATCCCCCGCCCGCCTAATGCAGAGAGGGCCCGTGCGCTAAGCATAAACAATACCTTTAACAGATAACCCTAACCCTGATCATAACACCCAACCCTGTTCCTATTTCTCCCCTTAACACGTAAACCTCACCGTGCGCCTAACTTTAACCTCTTATCCTAAAGTTAATGCATAACCCATTTCCTGAGAACAACCCCTATCCCATAATTCTAACCCTATCTCCTAGTCATCACTGTGACACCTAATCCCTAACCCTAATTCTAAACCGCTAACCCTAACCGTAACCCTACCTACAACCCTAACACTGACAGTAACCCTTACTTCTAACCCCAACGCTATGCCTAACAAAAACCCTAATCCTTGACCCTAACCCTTCACCCTAACCCCTAAGCCTTACCCTAACACTTAACCCTAATCCTAATCCTAACCATTAAACCTAACCCTAGCTCTTAAAGCTAACCCTAAACCTTACCCTCACGACTAGACCTAACCCTGACACTAACCTAACACCTAACCCTAACCAGAACCCCTAAAGCTAACCCTGAACCCTATCCCTAACCCTAGCAGTAAACTTTAACCCTAAACCTAATCCAAACCCGTAACCCTAATCCTATCCTTTTACCCTAAAACTAACCCCTAAACCTAACCCCTATACCTCACCCTAACTCTAACCCCAATCCTAATTCTAACCATACCCCTTCATAAAACACTTACTCCTAACCGCTAACCCTAACACTAACCAAAAACCCTAATCACTAATCCCTAACCCTAACGCTTAACCTTTACCCTAACCGTTAACCCTCACCCTAAATCTTAACCCTGACCCTAACATTAACCTTTAACTCGAAGCCTAACCCTTAACCCTACAGGAAGGAAGACCCTTAATGCTAATGGGATCCCTTATCCCTAACCCTAACACTACAGCTAAAAATAACCCTAACCTTGGATCCTTAAACCTAACCCCTAACACTTACTTTAACCCCAAACCCTAACCCTAATCCTAAGCATTAATCCTAACTCTATCTCTTAACCCTAACGCTAGCCCTTACCCTAAGGCCTAGATCTAACCCTAAATCTAACCTACCGCCTAATCCTAACCTTAAGCCCTAATGCTAACACTAACCCTGAACCCTAAACCTACCCGTAACCCTTAACACTAACCCTATCCGTGAACCTAAACCCTGACCCTAACCATTACCCGCACCCAAGCATTTAACCCTGACCCCAACCCTAATCCTTAATGCTAACCTTAACACTAAACCCTAACCTTAAGCCCAACACATAACCCTAATCCTATCCCTTAACCCTAACCCTAACCCTAACCCTAATGCTAACCCCTAAACGTAACCCTAACCATGACCAATAAACCTAATCCTAACCTCTAACACAAACCATAGCACATAACTCTAACCCTAAAACTAACCCTAACCCTAAACCTAAACCCTAACTCTTAAACTTAACCCTAAGCGTTAACTCTCAAGCTAACCTTTAATCCGAACTCTAATCCTAATCTTCAACCCTAAACCTAACACTTAACCCTAACCCTGTACCAAACCCTAACCCCTCATCTTAACCCTAACCGTAAACCTCAACCCTAAACCAAAGTGTAACCGTTAAACCTAAGAGTAACCTTTAACCCTAACCCTATTCCCGAACCCTAAGCCCTGACCCTAACACTAAACTTCATCCTTAACCCTAACCAGAATCCTCACCCTAAATCTAATTCTCAGACTTCTTGCTTTCTTAGAGTTTAGAAAGCCTGCAATCCTCCCTTGCCATGCGTGAAAGGAGGCTCTACCACTGTGTCCTGCATGAAACCCATGGGCCCATACCCAGAGTATGATAGAGTGGGTTCCCGGGTACAATCCCAGCCCCCTAAGCTGCCCCTGCCCGCCTAATGCAGACAGGGCCCGTGCGCTAAGCATAAACAATGCCTTTAACAGATAACCCTAACCCTGAACATAACACCCAACCCTGTTCCTATTTCTCCCCTTAACACGTAAACCTCACTGTGCGCCTAACTTTAACCTCTTATCCTAACGTTAATGCATAACCCATTTCCTGAGAACAACCCCTATCCCATAATTCTAACCCTATCTCCTAGTCATCACTGTGACACCTAATCCCTAACCCTAATTCTAAACCGCTAACCCTAACCGTAACCCTACCTACAACCCTAACACTCACAGTAACCCTTACTTCTAACCCCAACGCTATGCCTAACAAAAACCCTAACCCTTGACCCTAACCCTTCACCCTAACCCCTAAGCCTTCCACTAACCCTAAACCCTAATCCTAATGCTAACCATTAAACCTAACCCTAGCTCTTAAAGCTAACCCTAAACCTTACCCTCACGACTAGACCTAACCCTGACACTAACCTAACACCTAACCCCAACCAGGACCCCTAAAGCTAACCCTGAACCCTATCCCTAACCCTAGCAGTAAACTTTAACCCTAAACCTAAGCCCAACCCGTAACCCTAATCCTATCCTTTTACCCTAAAACTAACCCCTAAACCTAACCCCTATACCTCACCCTAACTCTAACCCCAATCCTAATTCTAACCATACCCCTTCATAAAACACTAACTCCTAACCGCTAACCCTAACACTAACCAAATCCCTAATCACTAATCCCTAACCCTAACGCTTAACCTTTACCCTAACCGTTAACCCTCACCCTAAATCTTAACACTGACCCTAACCTTAACCTTTAACTCTAAGCCTAACCCTTAACCCTACAGTAAGGAAGACCCTTAATGCTAATGGGATCCCTTATCCCTAACCCTAACACTACAGCTAAAAATAAGCCTAACCTTGGATCCTTAAACCTAACCCCTAACACTTACTTTAACCCCAAACCCTAACCCTAATCCTAAGCCTTAAACCTAACCCTATCTCTTAACCCTAACGCTAGCCCTTACCCTAACGCCTAGATCTAACCCTAAATCTAACCTACCGCCTAATCCAAACCTTAAGCCCTAATGCTAACACTAACCCTAAACCCTAAACCTACCCGTAACCCTTAACACTAACCCTATCCGTGAACCTTCACCCTGACCCTAACCATTACCCGAACCCTAGCATTTAACCCTGACCCTAACCCTAATCCTTAATGCTAACCCTAACACTAAACCCTAACCCTAAGCCCAACACTTAACCCTAATCCTATACCTTAACCCTAACCCTAACCGAAACCCTAATGCTAACCCCTAAACGTAACCCTAACCCTGACCAGTAAACCTAACCCTAACCTCTTACACAAACCATAGCACATAACTCTAACCCTAAAACTACCCCTAACCCTAACCCTAACCCTAAACCCTAACTCTTAACCTTAACCCTAAGCGTTAACTCTCACGCTAACCTTTAATCCTAACCCTAATCCTAATCTTCAACCCTAAACCTAACACTTAACCCTAACCCTGTACCTAACCCTAACCCCTCATCTTAACCCTAACCGTAAACCTCAACCCTAAACCAAAGTGTAACCGTTAAACCTAAGAGTAACCTTTAACCCTAACCCTAATCCCTAACCCTAAGCCCTCACCCTAACACTAAACTTCATCCTTAACCCTAACCAGAATCCTAACCCTAAATCTAATTCTCAGACTTCTTGCTTTCTTAGAGTTTAGAAAGCCTGCAATTCTCCTGTGCCATGCGTGAAAGGAGGCTCTACCACTGTGTCCTGCATGAAACCAACGGGCCCATACCCAGAGTATGATAGAGTGGGTTCCCGGGTACAATCCCAGCCCCCTAAACTCCCTCCACCCGCTTAATGCAGACAGGGCCCGTGCGCTAAGCATAAACAATACCTTTAACAGATAACCCCAACCCTGAACATAACACCCAACCCTGTTCCTATTTCTCCCCTTAACACGTAAACCTCACCGTGCGCCTAACTTTAACCTCTTATCCTAACGTTAATGCATAACCCATTTCCTGAGAACAACCCCTATCCCATAATGCTAACCCTATCTCCTAGTCATCACTGTGACACCTAATCCCTAACCCTAATTCTAAACCGCTAACCCTAACCGTAACCCTACCTACAACCCTAACACTGACAGTAACCCTTATTCTAACCCCAACGCTATGCCTAACAAAAACCCTAACCCTTGACCCTAACCCTTCACCCTAACCCCTAAGCCTTACCCTAACCCTTAACCCTAATCCTAATCCTAACCATTAAACCTAACCCTAGCTCTTAAAGCTACCCCTAAACCTTACCCTCACGACTAGACCTAACCCTGACACTAACCTAACACCTAACCCTAACCAGAACCCCTAAAGCTAACCCTGAACCCTATCCCTAAACCCAGCAGTAAACTTTAACCCTAAACCTAAGCCCAACCCGTAACCCTAATCCTATCCTTTTACCCTAAAACTAACCCCTAAACCTAACCCCTAAACCTCACCCTAACTCTAACCCCAATCCTAATTCTAACCATGCCGCTTCATAAGACACTAACTCCTAACCGCTAACCCTAACACTAACCAAAAATTCTAATCACTAATCCCTAACCCTAACGCTTAACTTTAACCCTAACCGTTAACCCTCACCCTAAATCTTAACACTGACCCTAACCTTAACCTTTAACTCTAAGCCTAACCCTTAACCCTACAGTAAGGAAGACCCTTAATGCTAATGGGATCCCTTTTCCCTAACCCTATCTCTACAGCTAAAAATAACCCTAACCTTGGATCCTTAAACCTAACCCCTAACACTTACTTTAACCCCAAACCCTACCCCTAATCCTACGCATTAAACCTAACCCTATCTCTTAACCCTAACCCTAGCCCTTACCCTAACGCCTAGATCTAACCCTAAATGTAACCTACCGCCTAATCCTAACCTTAAGCCCTAATGCTAACACTAACCCTGAACCCTAAACCTACCCGTAACCCTTAACACTAACCCTATCCGTGAACCTTAACCCTGACCCTAACCATTACCCGCACCCAAGCATTTAGCCATGACCATAACCCTAATCCTTAATGCTAACCCTAACACTAAACCCTAACCCTAAGCCCAACACTTAACCTTAATCCTATCCCTTAACCCTAACCCTAACCCTAATGCTACCCCCTAAACGTAACCCTAACCCTGACCAGTAAACCTAACCCTAACCTCTTACACAAACCATAGCACATAACTCTAACCCTAAAACTAACACTAACCTTAACCCTAACCCTAAACCCTAACTCTTAACCTTAACACTAAGCGTTAACTCTCACGCTAACCTTTAATCCTAACCCTAATCCTAATCTTCAACCCTAAACCTAACACTTAACCCTAACCCTGTACCAAACCCTATCCCCTCATCTTAACCCTAACCGTAAACCTCAACCCTAAACCAAAGTGTAACCGTTAAACCTAAGAGTAACCTTTAACCCTAACCCTAATCCCTAACCCTAAGCCCTCACCCTAACACTAAACTTCATCCTTAACCGTAACCAGAATCCTAACCCTAAATCTAATTCTCAGACTTCTTGCTTTCTTAGAGTTTAGAAAGCCTGCAATCCTCCCATGCCATGCGTGAAAGGAGGCTCTACCCCTGTGTCCTGCATGAAACCCACGGGCCCATACCCAGAGTATGATAGAGTGGGTTCCCGGGTACAATCCCAGCCCCCTAAACTCCCCCCGCCCACCTAATGCAGACAGGGCCCGTGCTCTACGCATAAACAATACCTTTAACAGATAACCCTAACCCTAAACATAACACCCAACCCTGTTCCTATTTCTCCCCTTAACACGTAAACCTCACCGTGCGCCTAACTTTAACCTCTTATCCTAACGTTAATGCATAACCCATTTCCTGAGAACAACCCCTATCCCATAATTCTAACCCTATCTCCTAGTCATCACTGTGACACCTAATCCCTAACCCTAATTCTAAACCGCTAACCCTAACCACAACCCTACCTACAACCTTACACTGACAGTAACCCTTACTTCTAACCCCAACGCTATGCCTAACAAAAACCCTAACCCTTGACCCTAACCCTTCACCGTAACCCCTAAGCCTTACCCTAACCCTTAACCCTAATCCTAATCCTAACCATTAAACCTAACCCTAGCTCTTAAAACTAACCCTAAACCTTACCCTCACGACTAGACCTAACCCTGACACTAACCTAACACCTAACCCTAACCAGAACCCCTAAAGCTAACCCTGAACCCTATCCCTAACCCTAGCAGTAAACTTTAACCCTAAACCTAAGCCCAACCCGTAACCCTAATCCTATCCTTTTACCCTAAAACTAACCCCTAAACCTAACCCCTATACCTCACCCTAACTCTAACCCCAATCCTAATTCTAACCATACCCCTTCATAAAACACTAACTCCTAACAGCTAGTCCTAACACTAACCAAAAACCCTAATCACTTATCCCTAACCCTAACGCTTAACCTTTACCCTGACCGTTAACCCTCATCCTAAATCTTAACACTGACTCTAACCTTACCTTTAACTCTAAGCCTAACCCTTAACCCTACAGTAAGGAAGACCCTTAATGCTAATGGGATCCCTTATCCCTAACCCTAACACTACAGCTAAAAATAACCCAAACCTTGGATCCTTAAACCTAACCCCTAACACTTACTTTAACCCCAAACCCTAACCCTAATCCTAAGCATTAAACCTAACCCTATCTCTTAACCCTAACGCTAGCCCTTACCCTAACGCCTAGATCTAACCCTAAATCTAACCTACCGCCTAATCCTAACCTTAAGCCCTAATGCTAACACTAACCCTGAACCCTAAACCTACCCGTAACCCTTAACACTAACCCTATGCGTGAACCTTCACCCTGACCCTAACCATTATCCGCACCCAAGCATTTAACCCTGATTCTAACCCTAATCCTTAATGATAAAACTAACACTAAACCCTAACCCTAAGCCCAACACTTAACCCTAATCCTATCCCTTAACCCTAACCCTAAACCTAATGCCACCCCCTAAACGTAACCCCAATCGTGACCAGTAAACCTAACCCTAACCGCTAACACAAACCATAGCACATAACTCTAACCCTAAAACTAAACCTAACCCTATCCCTAACAATAAACCCTAACTCTTAACCTTAACCCTAAGCGTTAACTCTCACGCTAACCTTTAATCCTAACCCTAATCCTAATCTTCAACCCTAAACCTAACACTTAACCCTAACCCTGTACCTAACCCTAACCCCTCATCTTAACCCTAACCGTAAACCTCAACCCGAAACCAAAGTGTAACCGTTAAAACTAAGAGTAACCTTTAACCCTAACCCTATTCCCTAACACTAAGCCCCCACCCTAACACTAAACTTCATCCTTAACCCTAACCAGAATCCTAACCCTAAATCTAATTCTCAGGCTTCTTGGTTTCTTAGAGTTTAGAAAGCCTGCAATACTCCCATGCCATGCGTGAAAGGAGGCTCTACCACTGTGTCCTGCATGAAAACCACGGGCCCATACCCAGAGTATGATAGAGTGGGTTCCCGGGTACAATCCCAGCCCCCTAAACTCCCCCCGCTCGCCTAATGCAGACAGGGCCCGTGCGCTAAGCATAAACAATATCTTTAACAGATAACCCTAACCCTGAACATAACACCCAACCCTGTTCCTATTTCTCCCCTTAACACGTAAACCTCACCGTGCGCCTAACTTTAACCTCTTATCCTAACGTTAATGCGTAACCCATTTCCTGAGAACAACCCCTATCCCATAATTCTAACCCTATCTCCTAGTCATCACTGTGACACCTAATCCCTAACCCTAATTCTAAACCGCTAACCCTAACCGTAAGCCTACCTACAAACCTAACACTCACAGTAACCCTTACTTCTAATCCCAACGCTATGCCTAACAAAAACCCTAACCCTTGACGTAACCCTTCACCCTAACCCCTAAGCCTTACCCTAACCCTTAACCCTAATCCTAATCCTAACCATTAAACCTAACCCTAGCTCTTAAAGCTAACCCTAAACCTTACCCTCACGACTAGACCTAACCCTGACACTAACCTAACACCTAACCCTAACCAGAACCCCTAAAGCTAACCCTGAACCCTAACCCTAACCCTAGCAGTAAACTTTAACCCTAAACCTAAGCCCAACCCGTAACCCTAATCCTATCCTTTTACCCTAAAACTAACCCCTAAACCTAACCCCTATACCTCACCCTAACTCTAACTCCAATCCTAATTCTAACCATACCCCTTCATAAAACACTAACTCCTAACCGCTAACCCTAACACTAACCAAAAACACTAATCACTAATCCCTAACCCTAACGCTTAACCTTTACCCTAACCGTTAACCCTCACCCTAAATCTTAACACTGACCCTCACCTTAACCTTTAACTCTAAGCCTAACCCTTAACCCTACAGTAAGGAAGACCCTTAATGCTAATGGGATCCCTTATCCCTAACCCTAACACTACAGCTCAAAGTAACCCTAACCTTGGATCCTTAAACCTAACCCCTAACACTTACTTTAACTCCAAACCCTAACCCTAATCCTAAGCATTAAACCTAACCCTATCTCTTAACCCTAACGCTAGCCCTTACCCTAACGCCTAGATCTAACCCTAAATCTAACCTACCGCCTAATCCTAACCTTAAGCCCTAATGCTAACTCAACCCTGTAGCCTAAACCTACCCGTAACCCTTAACACTAACCCTATCCGTGAACCTTAACCCTGACCCTAACCATTACCCGCACCCAAGCATTTAACCCTGACCCTAACACTAATCCTTAATGATAACCCTAACACTAAACCCTAACCCTAAGCCCAACACTTAACCCTAATCCTATCCCTTAACCCTAACCCTAACCCTAACCCTAATGCTACCCTCTAAACGTAACCCTAACCGTGACCAGTAAACCTAATCCTAACCTCTGACACAAACCATAGCACATAACTCTAACCCTAAAACGAACCCTAACCCTAACCCTAACCCTAAACCCTAACTCTTAACCTTAAACCTATGCGTTAACTCTCACGCTAACCTTTAATCCTAACCCTAATCCTAATCTTCAACCCTAAACCTAACACTTAACCCTAACCCTGTACCTAACCCTAACCCCTCATCTTAACCCTAACCGTAAACCTCAACCCTAAACCAAAGTGTAACCGTTAAACCTAAGAGTAACCTTTAACCATAACCCTAATCCCTAACCCTAAGCCCTCACCCTAACACTAAACTTCATCCTTAAACATAACCAAAATCCTAACCCTAAATCTAATTCTCAGACTTCTTGCTTTCTTAGAGTTTAGAAAGCCTGCAATCCTCCCATGCCATGCGTGAAAGGAGGCTCTACCACTGTGTCCTGCATGAAACCCACGGGCCCATACCCAGCGAATGATAGAGTGGGTTCCCGGGTACAATCTCAGCCCCCTAAACTCCCCCCGCCCGCCTTAATGCAGACAGGGCCCGTGCACTAAGCATAAACAATACCTTTAACAGATAACCCTAACCCTGAACATAACACCCAACCCTGTTCCTATTTCTCCCCTTAACACGTAAACCTCACCGTGCGCCTAACTTTAACCTCTTATCCTAAAGTTAATGCATAACCCATTTCCTGAGAACAACCCCTATCCCATAATTCTAACCCTATCTCCTAGTCATCACTGTGACACCTAATCGCTAACCCTAATTCTAAACCGCTAACCCTAACCGTAACCCTACCTACAACCCTAACACTGACAGTAACCCTTACTTCTAACCCCAACGCTATGCCTAACAAAAACCCTAACCCTTCACCCTAACCCTTCACCCTAACCCCTAAGCCTTACCCTAACCCTTAACCCTAATCCTAATCCTAACCATTAAACCTAACCCTAGCTCTTAAAGCTAACCCTAAACCTTACCCTCACGACTAGACCTAACCCTGACACTAACCTAACACCTAACCCTAACCAGAACCCCTAAAGCTAACCCTGAACCCTATCCCTAACCCTAGCAGTAAACTTTAACCATAAACCTAAGCCCAGCCCGTAACCCTAATCCTATCCTTTTACCCTAAAACTAACCCCTAAACCTAACCCCTATACCTCACCCTAACTCTAACCCCAATCCTAATTCTAACCATACCCCTTCATAAAACACTAACTCCTAACTGCTAACCCTAACACTAACCAAAAACCCTAATCACTAATCCCTAACCCTAACGCTTAACCTTTACCCTAACCGTTAACCCTCACCCTAAATCTTAACACTGACCCTAACCTTAACCTTTAACTCTAAGCCTAACCCTTAACGCTACAGTAAGGAAGACCCTTAATGCTAATGGGATCCCTTATCCCTAACCCTAACACTACAGCTAAAAATAACCCTAACCTTTGATCCTTAAACCTAACCCCTAACACTTACTTTAACCCCAAACCCTAACCCTAATCCTAAGCATTAAACCTAACCCTATCTCTTAACCCTAACGCTAGCCCTTACCCTAACGCCTAGATCTAACCCTAAATCTAACCTACCGCCTAATCCTAACCTTAAGCCCTAATGCTAATTCTAACCGTGAACCCTAAACCTACCCGTAACTCTTAACACTAACCCTATCCGTGAACCTTAACCCTGACCCTAACCATTACCCGCACCCAAGCATTTAACCCTGACCCTACCAATAATCCTTAATGCTAACCCTAACACTAAACCCTAACCCTAAGCCCAACACTTAACATTAATCCTATCCCTTAACCCTAACCCTAACCCTAATGCTAACCCCTAAACGTAACCCTAAGCCTGACCAGTAAACCTAACCCTAATCTCTAACACAAACCATAGCACATAACTCTAAACCTAAAACGAACCCTAAACCTAAACCTAACCCCTAACTCTTAACCTTAACCCTAAGCGTTAACTCTCACGGTAACCTTTAATCCTAACCCTAATCCTAATCTTCAACCCTAAACCTAACACTTAACCCTAACCCTGTACCTAACCCTAACCCCTCATCTTAACCCTAACCGTAAACCTCAACCCTAAACCAACGTGTAACCGTTAAACCTAAGAGTAACCTTTAACCCTAACCCTAATCCCTAACCCTAAGCCCTCACCATAACTCTAAACTTCATCCTTAACCCTAACCATAATCCTACCCCTAAATCTAATTCTCAGACTTCTTGCTTTCTTAGAGTTCAGAAAGCCTGCAATCCTCCCATGTCATGCGTGAAAGGAGGCTCTACCACTGTGTCCTGCATGAAACCCACAGGCCCATACCCAGAGTATGATAGAGTGGGTTCCCGGGTACAATCCCAGCCCCCTAAACTCCCCCCGCCCGCCTAATGCAGACAGGGCCCGTGCGCTAAGCATAAACAATACCTTTAACAGATAACCCTAACCCTGAACATAACACCCAACCCTGTTCCTATTTCTCCCCTTAACACGTAAACCTCACCGTGCGCCTAACTTTAACCTCTTATCCTAACGTTAATGCATAACCCATTTCCTGAGAACAACCCCTATACCATAATGCTAACCCTATCTCCTAGTGATCACTGTGACACCTAATCCCTAACCCTAATTCTAAACCGCTAACCCTAACCGTAACCCTACCTACAACCCTAACACTGACAGTAACCCTTACTTCTAACCCCAACGCTATGCCTAACAAAAACCCTAACCCTTGACCCTACCCCTTCACCCTAACCCCTAAGCCTTACCCTAACCCTTAACCCTAATCCTAATCCTAACCATTAAACCTAACCCTAGCTCTTAAAGCTAACCCTAAACCTTACCCTCATGACTAGACCTAACCATGACATTAACCTAACACCTAACCCTGACACTATCCTAACACCTAACCCTAACCAGAACCGCTAAAGCTAACCCTGAACCCTATCCCTAACCCTAGCAGTAAACTTTAACCCTAAACCTAAGCCCAACCCGTAACCCTAATCCTATCCTTTTACCCTAAAACTAACCCCTAAACCTAACCCCTATACCTCACCCTAACTCCAACCCCAATCCTAATTCTAACCATACCCCTTCATAAAACACTAACTCTTAACCGCTAACCCTAACACTAACCAAAAACCCTAATCACTAATCCCTAACCCTAACGCTTAACCTTTACCCTAACCGTTAGCCCTCACCCTACATCTTAACACTGACCCTAACCTTAACCTTTAACTCTAAGCCTAACCCTTAACCCTACAGGAAGGAAGACCCTTAATGCTAATGGGATCCCTTATCCCTAACCCTAACACTACAGCTAAAAATAACCCTAACCTTTGATCCTTAAACCTAACCCCTAACACTTACTTTAACCCCAAACCCTAACCCTAATCCTAAGCATTAAACCTAACCCTGTCTCTTAATCCTAACGCTAGCCCTTACCCTAACGCCTAGATCTAACCCTAAATCTAACCTACCGCCTAATCCTAACCTTAAGCACTAATGCTAACACTAACCCTGAACCCTAAACCTACCCGTAACCCTTAACACTAACCCTATGCGTGAACCTTCACCCTGACCCTAACCATTACCGGCACCCAAGCATTTAACCCTGACCCTACCCCTAATCCTTAATGATAACCCTAACACTAAACCCTAACCCTTAGACCAACACTTAACCCTAATCCTATCCCTTAACCCTAACCCGAACCCTAACCCTAATGCTAACCCCTAAACGTAACCCTAACCGTGAACAGTAAACATAACCCTAACCTCTAACACAAACCGTAGCACATAACTCTAACCCTAAAACTAACCCTAACCCTAACCCTAACCCTAAACACTAACTCTTAACCTTAACCCTAAGCGTTAACTCTCAAGCTAACCTTTAATCCTAACCCTAATCCTAATCTTCAACCCTAAACCTAACACTTAACCCTAACCCTGTACCTAACCCTAACCCCTCATCTTAACCCTAACCGTAAACCTCAACCCTAAACCAAAGTGTAACCGTTAAACCTAAGAGTAACCTTTAACCCTAACCCTAATCCCTAACCCTAAGCCCTCACCCTATCACTAAACTTCATCCTTAACCCTAACCATAATCCTACCCCTAAATCTAATTCTCAGACTTCTTGCTTTCTTAGAGTTTAGAAAGCCTGCAATCCTCCCATGCCATGCGTGAAAGGAGGCTCTACCACTGTGTCCTGCGTGAAACCCACGGGCCCATACCCAGAGTATGATAGAGTGGGTTCCCGGGTACAATCCCAGCCCCCTAAACTCCCCCCGCCCGCCTAATGCAGACAGGGCCCGTGCGCTAAGCATAAACAATACCTTTAACAGATAACCCTAACCCTGAACATAACACCCAACCCTGTTCCTATTTCTCCCCTTAACACGTAAACCTCACCGTGCGCCTAACTTTAACCTCTTATCCTAACGTTAATGCATAACCCATTTCCTGAGAACAACCCCTATCCCATAATTCTAACCCTATCTCCTAGTCATCACTGTGACACCTAATCCCTAACCCTAATTCTAAACCGCTAACCTTAACCGTAACCCTACCTACAACCCTAACACTGACAGTAACCCTTACTTCTAACCCCAACGCTATGCCTAACAAAAACCCTAACCCTTCACCCTAACCCCTAAGCCTTACCCTAACCCTTAACCCTAATCCTATTCCTAACCATTAAACCTAACCCTAGCTCTTAAAGCTAACCCTAAACCTTACCCTCACGACTAGACCTAACCCTGACACTAACCTAACACCAAACCCTAACCAGAACCCCTAAAGCTAACCCTGAACCCTATCCCTAACCCTGGCAGTAAACTTTAACCCTAAACCTAAGCCCAACCCGTAACCCTAATCCTATCCTTTTACCCTAAAACTAACCCCTAAACCTAACACCTATACCTCACCCTAACTCTAACCCCAATCCTAATTCTAACCATACCCCTTCATAAAACACTAACTCCTAACCGCTAACCCTAACACTAACCAAAAACCCTAATCACTAATCCCTAACCCTAACGCTTAACCTTTACCCTAACCGTTAGCCCTCACCCTACATCTTAACACTGACCCTAACCTTAACCTTTAACTCTAAGCCTAACCCTTAACCCTACAGTAAGGAAGACCCTTAATGCTAATGGGATCCCTTATCCCTAACCCTAACACTACAGCTAAAAATAACCCTAACCTTTGATCCTTAAACCTAACCCCTAACACTTACTTTAACCCCAAACCCTAACCATAATCCTAAGCATTAAACCTAACCCTGTCTCTTAACCCTAACGCTAGCCCTTACCCTAACGCCTAGATCTAACCCTAAATCTAACCTACCGCCTAATCCTAACCTTAAGCCCTAATGCTAACTCTAACCCTGAACCCTAAACCTACCCGTAACCCTTAACACTAACCCTATCCGTGAACCTTAACACTGACCCTAACCATTACCCGCACCCAAGCATTTAACCGTGACCCTAACCCTAATCATTAATGATAACCCTAACACTGAACCCTAACCCTAAGCCCAACACTTAACCCTAATCCTATCCCCTAACCCTAACCCTAACCCAAATGCTACCCCCTAAACGTAACCCTAACCGTGACCAGTAAACCTAACCCTAACCTCTAACACAAACCATAGCACATAACTCTAACCCTAAAACTAACCCTAACCCTAACCCTAAACCCTAACTCTTAACCTTAACACAAAGCGTTAACTCTCACGCTAACCTTTAATCCTAACCCTAATCCTAATCTTCAACCCTAAACCTAACACTTAACCCTAACACTGTATCAAACCCTAATCCCTCATCTTAACCCTAACCGTAAACCTCAACCCTAAACCAAACTGTAACCGTTAAACCTAAGAGTAACCTATAACCCTAACCCTAATCCCTAACCCTAAGCCCTCACCCTAACACTAAACTTCATCCTTAACCCTAACCAGAATCCTAACCCTAAATCTAATTCTCAGACTTCTTGCTTTCTTAGAGTTTAGAAAGCCTGCAATCCTCCCATGCCATGCGTGAGAGGAGGCTCTACCACTGCGTCCTGCATGAAACCCACGGGCCCATACACAGAGTATGATAGAGTGGGTTCCCGGGTACAATCCCTGCCCCCTAAACTCCCCCTGCCCGCCTAATGCAGACAGGGCCCGTGCGCTAAGCATAAACAATACCTTTAACAGATAACCCTAACCCTGAACGTAACACCAAACCCTGTTCCTATTTCTCCCCTTAACACGTAAACCTCACCGTGCGCCTAACTTTAACCTCTTATCCTAACGTTAATGCATAACCCATTTCCTGAGAACAACCCCAATCCCA